>NW_021166892.1:50848-75848 GCF_900634415.1 Cottoperca gobio | reverse complement strand
GAAAGCATCAATGTTCCTCTCTCATCTCTCCATTGTATAAAGTGTTTGGTTACTTTCTTGCACTTCATCTTTTCTATCTTGTTACTGAAGCGTGTCACAGAACTCTCAGATTACAGCTGGAGAAATGCTTTAGACTCAACTAACCTCAAATCATTGATTGTGTTTCCTCCCGAGGGGAGCTGAGCAGCTTCAACGTTAGTTTAATGTATAGAACACGACACAAGAGCGACTCGCGAACGCTTTGTGATCACTCTCTACTCTGGATACGGTCTAGTTGAGTTAAGGTCCCAACAAGCGGTCTGTTAGAGGGACAGAAGGTTTTAGAGTGGGTTGTATGAGGTTGTTATCCAGAGTCAGTGTGTCACCTGCAGCAGCTGCACAGGAAACAGACAGGAGAACCAGCAGGAAGCCGAGCAACGAACTGATCGCTGTGGTTTTGTTCTCTCACTGCTAAAGGGATGTTTAGATGCAAAGGAGACTTTGTTAGGAAGAGAGCACACTTCTGTATACTAAGATTAAAGATTGGCCATGACTGAATGATGCAAAGCAAAACATTTATACACACATTTATACTTTCAACAGAGAGATCGGGGCAGAGGGTAGTGTGGACCAAGACTGGTGACTGGTATGCAGGTGATTGGATATGCATGAAGTGATGAAGTGTCCTTTACTAAAGATGCATCGCTTCACTCCTCCTGCTCAGAGAAGGAAAACTAAATAGCTGAGTTCATGTTGCAGACTTATGAGCAGAACAACATTAACTTCAAGCAGCAGCGTCTCTGAGTGAGAGAGCACTCAGAGCTTCTTCAAATCATTGCTCGCTCAGTGCAATTTAGACACATGAAGCACACAAGCAAGAAGAAGCAACTTCTGATTATTCTCATCAAAAAGGATAACGAGTGAGCAGACGGGGAAGAGACTCAACACACTTCACATGTCTGAGCATTGCTTCAGTGATTCAAATCTAAATTACAACAGCTCAGGTTTGATCAGATTTCTTTTTTAAGAATTGAAATAGACCTCGGTGTCCTGCAGAATGTGTTTCCTCACGAAGGATGATGGAGAACAATATACACTGAACAGAGAGGAAAGCTTACGTCGCTGTTGTCATTGGTTTTGCAGATGACTAAAACTGATTAAAATGCATAAGAATAAATCAGTTTACACAACCGCGTCAGTACTGCAACATGTGTTGTGTCGCTAAGAAAACCACGGGCCGTCTGTGAACAAGGTGGAGACAACTCTGACAATAACACACAAATCCATTCAATGCAGATTGTGATCAGAAGGCAGAAGTAATGTGCTCAAAGCCAAGTCTGACGCTCTCCAGCAAGTATAAGTAATAAGTTTAGCGTGTCGTCGTGTAATCTGAGCGCGTTCACAGGTATTTCTGGCTGGATGACTCATATTCAGCACCTTGGACAGCAACAAGCCACCGGCCGGCAGCTGTCCGTGGTGCTGACTGAGCCTGAACATGAATGAACATCCTTTCATCTCGCTGTTCAGATATATAAGAGTGTGTTTTCCCTTCGGCATTAATAGACCAGTTGGCACCAACTCCAACACACATCCATCCAGCCATCCATGGTCTACCGCTTATCCGGGGTCGGGTCGCGGGGGCAGCAGCTCCAGTAAGGAACCCAAACTTCCCTTCTCCGGGCCACATCCTCCAGCTCCGACTGGGGGATCCCGAGGCGTTCCCAGTGAGGAGATATAATCTCTCCACCGAGTCCTGGGTCTTCCCCGGGGTCTCCTCCCAGCTGGACGTGCCTGGAACACCTCCCTAGGGAGGCGCCCAGGTGGCATCCTAACTCCAACACACAGCGAAAACCAAACTCTCTTCTGTTAGCTTAGCATTGTATTAGAACACATGTTGGTAGCTAGAAGTCTGGAGTTGTGACTTACTTGGCACTCTGTTGATGGCTTTGAGAGGCCGCAGGACTCGCACTGTTCTGATGGCGGTGAAGTTCACGTTCTGCAGGTCCAGCGAGTATTCAATCATCCTGAGAAACACACACAGAGCAGACAAAAACACTTGTTAACAAATATTCCAGATGTCTCCAGACTGCAGAGGAGCTTTCTCAAGAGAGGAAGTGATGATTGTTACATTTGAGTTCTGGTCTGACTCTTGTTCACACTCACTTCATACAAGTGAACCAAGAGAAGTAAACATGAAGTTCTACAGACGGGCGGGGAACTCGTAGATTGGACGGTACAGTCAAAGACAGAGAGGAAAGTGGGAGCGAGAGAGCGACATGCAGCTTTTCAAACTCTAGCCGCTGCTGAGGACTCCGTCTGTACACGGGGCGACCGCTTTGTCAGGGAGCAACCAGAGCGGCTCATCTTCAGCAGCCACGTGGGCCAATCACATGCCAGGCATTAAGAAGCACTTTGATGCTTCTGATGTGTGTTTGTTTTATTTTAAACATGGTTGAGAGATCAATGTACCTGCGTAGTTAACGAACATCAAGGATACGACCTGTGCATGATGTAAGAGCTGACAAAGAGAAGATTCTGCACAGGATGATGGTGTTCTGAACAGATGTCATGATCAGCAGATGGATTTATTTGTAGTTTAACTTTTGAAATCAGGCTAAAATCTCATATCTGCGTCATACAATCCTGTGGTTTTCACCTGTTCACTGTTCTAACCAGGCAGACACACCTGAGCGTGTTTAACTCAGGTGTGAAGGTGTGACAGCCCCCTGTGCAACCACCATCATCCATGTGATCAACACAGAGGAGCAATAGTATTTGAACCTCCGGGTTGTGTGGATTTAATTTACTCCTCCCTCCATCTTTGTTCCAAATAACAAGCCTATAAACACACACACACACACACACACACACACACACACACACACACACACACACACACACACACACACTCCTGCACAGTTGGGGTCCTGCTGTGCGGAGCCTAATATGAATGAATGAGCTGTGAGTGTGTGCACCTCATTAAGAAGCAGGGTCAGTGGTAGACTTTGTAACATTAGTCTGTGTCTTTAAACACATCGCGAGGCGACAAAACCATCGATCAGTTTGCAGCCGAACATGAATAATAACGCGTGTAGGTGTGTTGCTCTACGGGGCACAGTTACAGATGCTCTGGCATTATAAAGCAGGCGCTCCTTCCTGTTGACACACCTGGAGGGAGTGAGGCAGTACAGCAGACCTCCTGCATCACTGCAAACTGCTTACACCTTTTAGCACATGCAGTAAAAGCATCAAAGTGTATCCTGTCGCAGCGCAGGCGAGCAAAGCACAAGAGGCGTGTGAGGAAGGAATCAACAAGCTCAAATTAAAACTAGTTGTGGAATAATGGAGACAGAGAAGGGAAGCAGAGAGTCATTATTTTGCTATTTGACCTATTTCTGACTATAACATGGGAAAACGTAGAGAAAAGAGAGAAGGGAACAGTGGGATGACAGGAGACGGAGAGAGCGACACGAGGAGGGAAGATCAGAAACCAACGCAAACAAAGCACCAAGGGATGATTAAGTGCAATGTAACGATGGTAATACAGCGAGAGGGAGCGAGCCTGGAGGTTTATCAAGTGTGGGAGATAATTATAAGGTAAGAAGCAGAGAGCGATATGCTGATACCTGACTCAACAGAAGAACTTTCAGATATTTAACACAAGTATTCTGTTCCAAGATATTCCAGCACTCCATAATAACAAGCTCATCTCAGTAAGAGGTTGGAGAGCCGACCTACCAGGTGCTTCTTCAAGCCCCCGGACAATTATTTGCTTTCGACTTTTCGACCTTTCGACCTACGCATCAGGAGAGGAGTCTTCGAAAGAAATAGACAGTAACATAGAAATCCTCCAATTTCCTGGAGTTCCAGAGGGAGCTTCACAGTTTGAAATGGAATCCTGCGAGCTTTCAAAGTTGGGAAACATGAAGAAGTTACGTAAAGGATGGAAGTCAGGTGGTGGAGAGAAAGAAAAAATATGGCACTGCCATCTTCAATTAAATGTCAAATGGAGAGCTGCGCTTCATCGTGAAGCTGCAGACGTGTGAGCACGTCAGAGCTGAAGCCTGCAGCTGCTCCGTGCTCACGCAGGTGAAACTCCTTAACATCAGTTTGCTTTATTCTTTGCGGTCGAGCGGTCAAACATCAGTTCAGTGACCAAAACTCTGCACACTGCTTCAAAGCGTCCGTAAGGATCCGACTCAGTGAGCCATGAAATGTGAATCTCTCCTATTGCCGGAGTATTAACGTCACCTGGGTGGTGACGGGAGGCGTCGGGCGCAGCCGCCCCACAAGTCAGACAGAACCAGGCCAGTAAAAGTCAGCGAGCAGGAAAAGTAAGGTCGCAGTTTGCAGAGTATCTGCATGTGTGTGTGTTTGTGTGTGTGTGTGTGTGTGACCTCAGGCTCGTGTGGAGGAGCTCATTCGACAGGAATTTTCTATAAGAACGACATCATTTACTTACAAAGTAAGAGGAAGCATTAAGTACGTTTCAGAATAAGTGTGTGTGTGTGTGTGTGTGAGTGTGTGTGCACGTGTGTGTGTGTGTGTGTGTGTGTGTGTGTGTGTGTGTGTCTGTGATACACAAGGGTACAGTAAAATACACACAACAAGCATTTCCCCTGATACACCCTAGTTTTTTCACACACTGAGCAGATGTAGAGACAGATAGACCTCAGTATCACACCCAAATATAATCTCACACACACACACACACACACACACACACAGAGTAGATAAAGTGCTCGGGGCAGACTCCAGGCACTCGCAAAGCTTTGTCAAATCAGAACACAGAGGCTACACACACATCACAACCACACACACACACACACACACACACACACACACACACACACACACACACACACACACACTTCGTCTTTCTCACACTAACACACACTCACATCCCCAACACTCACACACGTGCGCTTGTGCAAGAGCGTAGTCGTAAGTCGTGAACCCACACACACACACACACACACACACACGCTCTGGTCGACACACAAACACAAGTTAAGTTTCATTTAGTGTCCGTCTGTGTTTGAGTTAGAACTGTTCTCCAACCAAACAGCTTCATCAATATCAAAGTGGAGGAACTAGATAAGTTTAGTTCCTCAGCGGCGTTAGTTGCGGGGGGGGGGGGGGGAATAAAGAAGTGGGGGGCGGGGGGGGTTAACTGGTTCTTAAACAGCCTTCTTCTCTTTTGAGGTTTCCTGTCTGGTGTCTGTTCTCTTGAGGGAGCTGCTCTGTCTCTGTACTCTACACTAACAACACACAAGACAAGTGAAATATTCTCCCAGGAGACATCAGAGTGGAACAGTGTGTGTGTGTGTGTGTGTGTGTGTGTGGGGGGGGGGTCTCCAGGTTAGAGAGAGGAGCTCATGAGAACAAGAGGAAAGCCTAACTGCTCTGCATCACAGCGTGCTACACACAAGGTCTGGTGCGTGACTGAGATACAATCACGAGATTAATGAGAGAAATAACAAACTCACTCATTTGCTCGCTGATTGAATTTGAATGATCTTAATTCGTAGAGTATACGGCGCAGGTCACGTGTTAGCAGCGGGGTACTGTCCTTACTTCTGTATGTGCTGTGTGTAGTGGAGAGCCACATGCATTTTATATATTAAGGCAGTGGTCCCCAACGACCGGTCATTTGGTACCGGGCCGCACAGAAAGATTGAAAAAAATATTTTATTTTGAAAAATCACCGGATACATCTGTCTGTGCGTCTGTGTCTCTTGACATGTCAAGACGCTCGTCTGTCACGTGATACTTTACTTAAAGAAATTAAGCCCACAAGCAACAATGAGGCTAAACAAACGTCTTTAAAGGGGAAAGACCCAATGAGGAGACACTTAAAGACGTGTTTACCTCTACAGGTGATTCTCATGTCCGCTCTGCAGAATACACAAACTCGCACATGAGGCAACGAAGCCTTCAGAACGTTAAAAGACGAGCCGTTGGAGTTTTTTTTAAAGAAAGAAACATGAAGGACATAAAGAATGACTGATGGTCGCCACATCAACACATGCGAGTGCACGGAGAGCGTACTTAGTGACTCACCTGTCGCTAAGAGAAGAAACCTTTTACTGCTGGTGCAGAATGTATCCCTCTATATTGGACCGGCTCGTTGCAGAGACACGAGCTCAGGGCTCCCACTACTTCAGCGTAATGCTGAGTGTTTTATGCACTTTATATTTGTTTTTATGCCCCCCCCCCCCCGGTCCGTGAACATATTGTCTTACATGAAACCGGTCCGTGGCATAAAAAAGGTTGGGGACCGCTGCTTTAAGGAACTAACATTCAGGTGAGTTATTACAGTTCATCCTCTGGGGGACATTTACTGTCTGCACACAAATGAATTGGAATCTTTACAAAGCTGTGAAGACATTTCATCCCCTGAAGAACGCGGAGCTAAAACGCTGCTGATACACCGCAGAAGAGTTTTATCACAGTATTGACTCCTACCTGTGGCACAGGACTGTGATCAGGCAGCAGCATAATGCAGATCAACAGATGTAGCACACTCAGGTGATTACTGAAGAGCACTAAACGTCTCGGAGAGCAGGCCAAACTCCTCGTGGAGAAAACTGCATTAATTATTCAAATGAGATTAATGGATGCAGTAGATTTTCTGTCCCAGAAGTGGTTTGCAAGTCAGAGAAGATAGAGGCGCGCACACACACACACACGCATGTACAGCAGTTCTGACGCACTCTTCTCCCTCTTTACCTTTTCCCTTATGTCCTCCTCTTTATTTTCCATCTCACAAACTCTCTCTTAAATCTATCTTTACATCCTCGGTATTTACCCTGTTTGTTTTGTCCTGTGTGTGTGTGTGTGTGCATGTGTGTGTGTGTGTGCGTGTGTGTGTGTGTGTGTGTGTGTGTGTGTTTTCTCTGGGTGTATTATTTTCTATTTTCTCACAGTCCTGCAGTGAGCTGTAATGAGATACTATTACACCTCCAGCGGGGTACAGATACTCATACACACAAGTGTGTGTGTGTGTGTGTGTGCGTGCGTGCGCGTGTGTGTGTGTGTGTGTGTGTGTGTATGTGTGTGTGTGTGCGTGTGTGTGTGCGTGTGTGTGTGTGTGTGTGTGTGTTTGACATGTGAACATCTTGTCAAAGTTGAGAGCCATCTGTCTGCTGCACATTACCCGTCTGTCTCTCCACATGTCTCCACATCTCTTCCTCTTCCTCTTCCTCTCTCTACACGTCAGGAACTTTGTTACAAACTACTGTGAGTAGTAATAAAAATACATGCTAGTATTTAGATGATTTATATGATGAAAGTGTTGCAACATAACGTAACGTAGCGTAACAATAACAGTTCTGACCAAACGGCTCGACTGACGAACCCGTCGATGACCAGCATGTATGTATATTCTATATCATGTGACATCACCACTTTAATGAGCCGTCAATTCACACATCTGCTCAGACAGTCGGTGCTTTACGACACCAGACTGATTCCCACGCTTCATTTGCTGCACGCTTAGTGTCACAAACTATTTTTAGATTAGAACATACCATGTATATTAAATGGTATCATAATGTATATGCAAATATTGATCTGTGCAATATCTTACATTATCTCACTCGTTATTGGTACTCATATGTGCTGCATGTGTTGTGGATATGTATCGCTCACAACATTGTGGTATGAAACAGAGAGGAATCAATAAAGCACAGACACAGATATAGTTGATTAATTATTATTTCATTGCACAACAAACACTAATAATGAGAACACTACCTGCTTCCAAGCACAACCGCGTAGTGTCCCTCAGACAAAGACAATCCTCGCCCCTTATATAGGAGCTGCACGAACCCTGTGGCAACATACATCGATCTACTTCTATTGCCTCAGACTTCACGGCACCAAGGTAATCTATTCCAGATGCAGGTGACCTTCTCATGACCTTTGAGATCATGTTGTCAGAACATATATTGTTATTTACATATGGTATGGATCTTTATATCGGGCTCCTGATGTAAACTTAGTGAATAAGACTTTGTTCATGTCGCTTATCTTCACACACACAACTTTCACTTACTTTATCATCTTATTTAAAGTGGTAAATACAGTAACACCATCCTTATATTGAGATCATTAGTTTCTGCAGAAATCTCATCACAACAACTTATTTTCCCAGTTTGACCAGATGCACAAAATAATTTTTTTAAATCTGTGAGCAAACAGTTAATAACAAAATACAAAAAGCACCTCCTTTAATGAGCATTAAACGATGCGCTGCGCAGACTACACTGCCAAAGTAAAAGCAGTGAATCAACTTATTGAACAAACCAACAGCTGGAACAAAGTGATCAAGTCTGCACCATGAAACTGTTGGTGCTTCACAATAACTGTTGAAACGCATGATAACTTCCAGCCCTTCACTTGTTATTACAGCGGGGGAGGACATGTGATATGTAAATATAGTTCTGCAGGATGAGATCAATTATGATCTCCCATCTGCTCTCCTTACCAGTATATGGTTTGGCAGCTCGGACGTTACGATATGTACTGAAAGCATATGTTTGATATATGAAGAACTGCACATTGACATTGTTTAAGTGTCAGCACACGTTCTTCTGAAAACAATGCCAGAACAGAGAGAAACAGATGGCACATTAAAACAAATGATAATCAAAAACGTACACAATCGGAGACAAAAAAGATACATTATCATGGTTCCAATTGTTAGTTTAAAATGCAGATTTAGTTTGACGTGTTATTGTGACATAAATAAAACCAAGATTAGTGCGACTGCCTTTTACATCGTGTGCTGTACTTTTGGATTTTCTGGAAATGGCAGATGGAGAGAGTGAAAACTAATAATTACTCAAACAAAATGAGAAGTAACAGATGTGATGCAGGCTCCAGCTGTTCTCTTCATCATGGTAAACGGGATTTTTACAACAGAAACGTAATGCTTTGGGTTAACTGTCTTCTGATAAAAAAATCATATCAATATTAATTTCATTTTTGTTTTTTATATATGAAAATATATAATTTTAAAAGGACCTGATGGTCCTGAGGTGCGCTGCGCCCAGGTGCTCCAGATCACACGGAATACTGCCATCAGCTCCACTGACACTTTAAACAGATACAACACAGTGACTGACACCAGACAGGTTCAGCAGGGGCCGTCACATGATCTACAACCAAAAGTAATGTAGCCATTCAACCCTGTTACTTTACGCATCCTGTTACTCTAATTTCAACCTGTTACTATATCATTTTCTGTTAATTAAAATAACCTTAAATCATTTTCTCAGCTCACAAAAGTTTAAACTAATGTCCTTTTAATAGCTTGATTAATTATATGCATAATGTATTTGAGCAAATATTTCAAATTAAATACTGAAATCGGTAAAAAGAAACGTGTGACAATTGAAAAGTTGGGCAAGATCGATTTAAAAAGCTACTTAAATTAACAGGGGCCATCACAATTTATATTTCATATTTGATATGTTTTATTTTTTATATATATTTATATTATTTCTTTTTACTTTTTTTATTTGATTATAAAAATGCCTTTGTGTCTTGCAAGAATAAAATGATCTGTGGAACACAGGATCATTTTATCCTCTGCAGTGAATCTCTGAGCAGCTGAACTTCTGTGGCGTCGCCCATCAGGAGCCAATAATGCAACCGGCACCTCCAGCTGCAACAATGGACGCAAGCAACAGCAACCAATTAGCTGCCACAGATTTCCCATTGAACAGTGGTGGCTGTGCTAACGTAGCTAATCCTCAGAGCAACAGTTGAGTGAGCGAGCAGCACAGGACACGGTCATGGTTGTCATCCTGACAATAGGTTTGATAAGAACACATTTAGAGTATAAAATGTGTAAATTTATGAGCCCTGACATTTCTCCATTAATACACTTTGATGTCCCATCCTGTCTCCGTTACACCGCCAGTGTTTGCCATTCATGCTCGCTCAACACATCGGCGTCTTCACCTTCTCTCCTGCACCCTCTGCTGAGTGTTGCAGACAGATAGAGGGTGTGAAGCGAGAGGTGGAGCTGAGAGGAAGAATGGATCCTGAGAGAGGAGGTGTGAAGCTGGGCCTGCGCTCACAGATAGCCTCCGCAAAACTACCGCTGATGACAGACTGTCACAAACTGAAACACACACACAAGCAGACTGACACATGAGAGGGCAGCTTCCTGCTCTGCAAACACTCTGAAGCGGAACATAAGAATCCAAGGGACTGTGACCAAACTACAACATATCATATGTCTGGGGCTTTTATTGTGAAAGGTAAGTGGATCTGGGATGCGTTGCTACAGAACAACATGCTTCCATTTCCAAGTATTTCTCACTCATACATTTGATATACTGCACGTTTAGAAGAGAGTGTGTTCAGTCATGATTAACGTTGACTTTGAAGGCTGTCCGAGACTTCTCCTCCTCCCTGTGCAGTTTAGAATAATGTTTCTACAACCTCGATTTTCAAAGCAAGAGCGTTAAAGCTGAGCAACGACATGTGTCTGAACACAGAGATGTGAACACAGAGGGACGGACATCCTCTGGTGTGCATTGTGTTGTGCGTAGCAGAAGTGCTATTGTGAGTTCAGCCTTGAGAAGAAACTGAAAATGTTTTCAGCTGTTGGAGAAAGAAAAAGACCAACACTGGCTTCAAAGGGTTATGTTTGAATAATGTCTGTGAAGTACGTGCTTGAGAGGAGTGAAAGAAGAGAACAACAGTGCACAGAGCACGTGGACACACACACACGCACACACACACACACACACTCACACACACACACACACACACACACACACACACACACCTGGTCCTCTTTACGTGTCGTCTTTTATACATCAACAATGTGGAAAGGTTTTGCACTCTTGACACCAGGCCGAGGAGAGATTGATCTCTTTCATAGTGCAGGCTTCTCTGTGACACCTGGTGGGAGGGACGTGGTGGGAAACATCAGGACTGATGCATCTGCGTGCGTGTGAAGAAAAACACCAATTTAACTTTGATGAAAGACTTTCTGCCTTCAGACTGACTCCAGACATTAAGAGGAAGGGAGGGAGGATTTGCAAACATTTGGTTTAAAGATGGACACCTGCCTCCTCCACACACACACACACACACACACACACACACACACACACACACACACACACACACACACACACACACACAGTTTCATACAATCTGACTGTGTGCAGGAGAGCAAAGCAGAGCCTGGTGTGGGACTCCTGCTGCTAATCCCCTTCCTGCAGCTCGCCTACTGTTTGTGTTTGCAGCAAACTAGTTCCCAGGGGTGCAACGTTTTATCACGCCCCCCCCCCCCCCCTCCTTGCCGCTACATGCATGTGGTGGGTACATCGCAGTTTGGCGCACAGACACGAGGCGACATGTCTCTGAGGCTGCTGCTTAAAGGAAGACGGCTGAAGAAGAAAGGTGGAGAAGCTGCAGGATCAGAGGAGGAAACATTAGGAGAAAGCAAGATGGTGGCGACAGTATCTTCTCCCGCCTGAGGGCTGGAACACTGTGCCGGTGGAATTTATGGAGAAACCAGGGCAAGTGAAAGTGAATGAAAAATGTTCACCTTCCCTCGGGGGGGGAAATAAGAGGATGAAGAGAGTGGGAGAGGAAGAGGAAAAGGTAAATGTCAAAGATAGAAAAATGCAAGATAAGTTAAAAATGGTGGAAAGCTACTGGGGGACAATAGGGAGGAAACACTTAATAATTCATCCCAGAAATAACACATTTTCTTTTGAAGCAATATTTAAAACAACTAATTTAATATGAGTTTAGAGAGGGGCTTTGTGGGAAGAGAAACTGTGGACAGAGACACAGCTTGTATCATGGCAGACGTCTTCCAATCTTTTATCTTTTGAGATGCGTGTCACACTCCAGGTGCATGATGGTACTGGCAACTGGTGACCACACACACACACGCGTCACATGCCGTTATATTCTGGGTGTACACACAGACCTCTTGCCGCATTAGATACGACACCATGCACTGATTTCACACATAAAAGCCGTTTAATGGGGAGTTCAGCCGGTGAGCAGGTGTATAAAGTGTTTTCTTTTAAGATAATTTTGCATTATTTGCCTTCATTAGAGAGATGACAGCATAGAGGCAGACTGCAAACAGGGGAGAGAGATTAATTACCTTAATGTGTTTTGGCAGAAGTTACAAAACTGCAATCACACACTCCAACTTACAAACAAACCTTTGCATCCTTTCAAATTCTTTACAGTCCCCGTCCTGTTCAATAGGAAACACATGAACTCATTTTAAAAAGGACCAACGTGTCGAGCGGGCAGAGCATCGCTGCACAATGTGAAACACATTGTTCAAAGCAAACTGAAAGCAGTAAGAGCAAAGCACTGCCATCAAAAACAAGGGAAGCTTGTCACTTGAACAAGGGACTTGTACGGCACTTATCGTATCTCCACTTCCTTATTTGTATATTTTATGGCACAAAATGTCTTATTTTTTTGACACCCTGTACAGTCTGTAAAGCACACTGAGACAAATGTATAATTTGTGATATTGGGTTATACAAATACATTTGATGTGATTTGATTTGATACTATAACACACTGCAAGATAGTGAGATAGAGAGTAACAGACTGCAATATAGTGAGATAGAGAGTAACAGACTGGAAGATAGTGAGATAGAGAGTAACAGACTGCAAGATAGTGAGATAGAGAGTAACAGACTGCAATATAGTAAGATAGAGAGTAACAGACTGGAAGATAGTGAGATAGAGAGTAACAGACTGCAAGATAGTGAGATAGAGAGTAACAGACTGCAAGATAGAGAGATAGAGAGTAACAGATTGCAAGATAGTGAGATAGAGAGTAATAGACTGGAAGATAGTGAGATAGAGAGTAACAGACTGCAATATAGTGAGATAGAGAGTAACAGACTGGAAGATAGTGAGATAGAGAGTAACAGACTGCAAGATAGTGAGATAGAGAGTAACAGACTGCAATATAGTAAGATAGAGAGTAACAGACTGGAAGATAGTGAGATAGAGAGTAACAGACTGCAAGATAGTGAGATAGAGAGTAACAGACTGCAAGATAGAGAGATAGAGAGTAACAGATTGCAAGATAGTGAGATAGAGAGTAATAGACTGCAAGATAGTGAGATAGAGTGTAACAGACTGCAAGATAGTGAGATAGAGTGTAACAGACTGCAAGATAGTGAGATAGAAAGTAACAGATTGCAAGATAGTGAGATAGAGAGTAAAGGTAAATGTTTTGGCTCATGTTGACAGACATCTATGACTTATATCAGCTCATTTATTAAACGTAATCGTGGTGATTGGCTCAGCTGGATGACATTACCGTTAATGTAAGCCATGTCCCAGGTGAACAGGGACCATCAACATGTTAATATTTAATGTCATGTTTCATATTCAACACGCACATGATTGGTCATGCATGGCCGCACAGTGCACCATCAGCTGTCAGGACAGTGAAGGGACCCAAGATAAATCATAATTAAACATTTAAACTATTAACTCATTCACCAACACTTAACATAAAACGTTTTAATAGCAACACACATTGCTGTGAGTAAATGAGCTTCTGATCCCATTTAACATGAGTTTTATAAATATGGTGTTTACCCATCATGCTTTCATTTGTTCCACGAATTGTTTTGATGTTGTACTGCAAGTCACTTTGCAAGATGTCGCCGTTCACACTCATGAGTCCCTTTGATACAATAAAGTGAAGAGGAGATCCTCACCCTGCCATGACGATGAAGAAATCCAGTCGGTTCCACGTGTCCCCGAGATAACAGCGGCGTCCAAAGATCCCGAGGCCGACCATCTTTATAACCATCTCCAGAGCGAAGAAGATGTAGATGAAGGCATCAAAAGCCTGGTAGAAAGACAAAGACATAATTTCTCAGTTCTCACCACAAACAAATATCCATTTATGTCCACTGGAGGTAGAAACAGACATCAGAGAAGGACACAAACAATCATTAGCAGGTCAAAGTGAAACTGAACCAGCAGCGTGACTGTGAAGGTTATATGTAACATCTGACTGTAAAGGTTGTATGTATCATCTGGCTGTAAAGGTTGTATGTATCATCTGACTGTACAGGTTGTATGTATCATCTGGCTGTAAAGGTTGTATGTATCATCTGACTGTACAGGTTGTATGTATCATCTGACTGTACAGGTTGTATGTATCATCTGCTGTACAGGTTGTATGTATCATCTGACTGTAAAGGTTGTATGTATCATCTGACTGTACAGGTTGTATGTATCATCTGACTGTAAAGGTTGTATGTATCATCTGCTGTACAGGTTGTATGTATCATCTGACTGTAAAGGTTGTATGTATCATCTGACTGTAAAGGTTGTATGTATCATCTGACTGTAAAGGTTGTATGTATCATCTGACTGTAAAGGTTGTATGTATCATCTGACTGTAAAGGTTGTATGTATCATCTGACTGTAAAGGTTGTATGTAACATCTGACTGTACAGGTTGTATGTATCATCTGACTGTACAGGTTGTATGTATCATCTGCTGTAAAGGTTGTATGTATCATCTGCTGTAAAGGTTGTATGTATCATCTGACTGTACAGGTTGTATGTATCATCTGACTGTACAGGTTGTATGTATCATCTAACTGTACAGGTTGTATGTATCATCTGACTGTACAGGTTGTATGTATCATCTAACTGTAAGGGTTGAATGTATCATCTGACTGTAAAGGTTGTATGTATCATCTGACTGTACAAGTTGTATGTATCATCTGACTGTAAGAGTTGTATGTATCATCTGACTGTAAAGGTTGTATGTATCATCTGACTGTAAAGGTTGTATGTATCATCTGACTCTAAAGGTTATATGTATCATCTGACTGTACAGGTTGTATGTATCATCTGCTGTACAGGTTGTATGTATCATCTGACTGTAAAGGTTGTATGTATCATCTGACTGTACAGGTTGTATGTATCATCTGACTGTAAAGGTTGTATGTATCATCTGCTGTACAGGTTGTATGTATCATCTGACTGTAAAGGTTGTATGTATCATCTGACTGTAAAGGTTGTATGTATCATCTGACTGTAAAGGTTGTATGTATCATCTGACTGTAAAGGTTGTATGTATCATCTGACTGTAAAGGTTGTATGTAACATCTGACTGTACAGGTTGTATGTATCATCTGACTGTACAGGTTGTATGTATCATCTGCTGTAAAGGTTGTATGTATCATCTGCTGTAAAGGTTGTATGTATCATCTGACTGTACAGGTTGTATGTATCATCTGACTGTACAGGTTGTATGTATCATCTAACTGTACAGGTTGTATGTATCATCTGACTGTAAAGGTTGTATGTATCATCTGACTGTACAAGTTGTATGTATCATCTGACTGTAAGAGTTGTATGTATCATCTGACTGTAAAGGTTGTATGTATCATCTGACTGTAAAGGTTGTATGTATCATCTGACTCTAAAGGTTGTATGTATCATCTGACTGTACAGGTTGTATGTATCATCTGACTGTACAGGTTGTATGTATCATCTGACTGTAAAGGTTGTATGTATCATCTGATTGTACAGGTTGTATGTATCATCTGACTGTACAGGTTGTATGTACAGGTTGTATGTATCATCTGACTGTACAGGTTGTATGTATCATCTGACTGTAAGGGTTGTATGTATCATCTGACTGTAAAGGTTGTATGTATCATCTGACTGTACAGGTTGTATGTATCATCTGACTGTAAGGGTTGTATGTATCATCTGACTGTAAAGGTTGTATGTATCATCTGACTGTACAGGTTGTATGTATCATCTGACTGTAAGGGTTGTATGTATCATCTGACTGTACAGGTTGTATGTATCATCTGACTGTACAGGTTGTATGTATCATCTGACTGTACAGGTTGTATGTATCATCTGCTGTACAGGTTGTATGTATCATCTGACTGTAAAGGTTGTATGTATCATCTGACTGTACAGGTTGTATGTATCATCTGACTGTAAAGGTTGTATGTATCATCTGACTGTAAAGGTTGTATGTATCATCTGACTGTAAAGGTTGTATGTATCATCTGACTGTAAAGGTTGTATGTATCATCTGACTGTAAAGGTTGTATGTATCATCTGACTGTAAGGGTTGTATGTATCATCTGACTGTAAAGGTTGTATGTATCATCTGACTGTACAGGTTGTATGTATCATCTGACTGTAAGGGTTGTATGTATCATCTGACTGTAAAGGTTGTATGTATCATCTGACTGTACAGATTGTATGTATCATCTGACTGTAAGGGTTGTATGTATCATCTGACTGTACAGGTTGTATGTATCATCTGACTGTACAGGTTGTATGTATCATCTGACTGTACAGGTTGTATGTATCATCTGCTGTACAGGTTGTATGTATCATCTGACTGTAAAGGTTGTATGTATCATCTGACTGTACAGGTTGTATGTATCATCTGACTGTAAAGGTTGTATGTATCATCTGACTGTAAAGGTTGTATGTATCATCTGACTGTAAAGGTTGTATGTATCATCTGACTGTAAAGGTTGTATGTATCATCTGACTGTAAAGGTTGTATGTAACATCTGACTGTACAGGTTGTATGTATCATCTGACTGTAAAGGTTGTATGTATCATCTGACTGTACAGGTTGTATGTATCATCTGACTGTACAGGTTGTATGTATCATCTAACTGTACAGGTTGTATGTATCATCTGACTGTACAGGTTGTATGTATCATCTAACTGTAAGGGTTGTATGTATCATCTGACTGTAAAGGTTGTATGTATCATCTGACTGTACAAGTTGTATGTATCATCTGACTGTAAGAGTTGTATGTATCATCTGACTGTAAAGGTTGTATGTATCATCTGACTGTAAAGGTTGTATGTATCATCTGACTCTAAAGGTTGTATGTATCATCTGACTGTACAGGTTGTATGTATCATCTGACTGTACAGGTTGTATGTATCATCTGACTGTAAAGGTTGTATGTATCATCTGACTGTACAGGTTGTATGTATCATCTGACTGTACAGGTTGTATGTACAGGTTGTATGTATCATCTGACTGTACAGGTTGTATGTATCATCTGACTGTAAGGGTTGTATGTATCATCTGACTGTAAAGGTTGTATGTATCATCTGACTGTACAGGTTGTATGTATCATCTGACTGTACAGGTTGTATGTATCATCTGACTGTACAGGTTGTATGTATCATCTGACTGTAAGGGTTGTATGTATCATCTGACTGTAAAGGTTGTATGTATCATCTGACTGTACAGGTTGTATGTATCATCTGACTGTAAGGGTTGTATGTATCATCTGACTGTAAGGGTTGTATGTATCATCTGACTGTAAGGGTTGTATGTATCATCTGACTGTAAGGGTTGTATGTATCATCTGAATGTCCGGTGTTGAGGGAAGAGCTCACAACTTATTGAGATGAAACAAAGTTTGCAGAAAATGTATTTTAATTATAAAGAACGTAGAAGAGAAAGGAAGCAGCAAATGGAAAAACACCACCTGCTGCTATAAGGCGACATGATGATAACAGAGTCAACACGTGGAATCACCGGCTCCACCCGGCTCCACCCGGCTCCACCCGGCCTGCTGTCAACAACACACAGGCTCCATCTGGCTGATGAGGCTCATGGGACTCATCTTTATCAAATGGGCACTTTGGGCCGATGCCATGATGCATGCACTGGATCGTCTCAGGGCAGCTCCGTCATAACCCACATATGTATTTAAACACATTTGTAGACCTATAAATCTTGGCACTGGTCACATCCATGGCAACATTTGACCTCCTCACTGATTACCAGACCTTTTGGATTAATTGTCATTGGCTGGTTCCAGCTCCTCCGATACTTTTAAAACTATTTTATGTTGTTATTTATGCATGTTTTTTGGGGTTTTGGGACGTTGGTTGCACCTTGGGTCCTTTTACAGAACAAACACTTGATGGATTAGTTTAGCAAATAAACATCAGATTCTGTATGAAGAGCAAACATCAGCAGGTCCAGAAGGAGCTTCAGATTCAATGGCTTGAGGTTGAGGTGGGTGATCGCCCTGTAGTGTTCCTGCACACATTCATATTGTAGTGAAGGTAAACTGTGTCCTCTCCTGCACCAGGACACTTACAGCAAACACTCTGCCCACCTCTTACTTCCATCTATCCTCCTACAAACGTTTCATTTATAGTATTTCAAATTTTTCCCCTGGATCATTTTATATCTCCACCTCTCTCTCTCTATTAAACCTCTATTTTGTCTCCCCAGTTGAGCAGTTTGCACTAAACGGTGGGGTAATGGAAAATAATGTGTTTGTGCAGTAATCAGAGATAAGCCCCACATTGACGTCTCCCCCACCTCACTCCCAGCTTTAATCAAGCATCTAATTAAAAGAAGAGAGCAACAAATCCAAATAAATCAAAGATCTCAGCTTGCTAATGCGTGTTATTGCTGTTGTGAGCAAAAAGCCGAGATTAGCTGGTGTTCTTTTCTGTGTATACAGGGGGATTATAGATGAACTGACGCGCTTGGCGTTCCCTGTAATTTTATTTTCAGAGGGAAGTACTTTAGGCAACATGATCTGAATCCGAACCAATGATGTGAATCTTTGTTCTGTCAGGAGCTGCAGAAGAAGCATCATACTCAGCAGTCCTGGAGGAGTGCAGAGGTGCAGGACTGGCCAGTAGATGTTTGCATCCTTGACCTTTGTGAAACCAGAAAGATGGACGAGCTGCCTTTTGTAAAGTTCGCTGAACCAAGGCAGATGAAAAGTCCACCAAATGTCAAAACAACATTCCTCCTCTGACATTTCCACAGCTGTCTTTCTCACACCTTTCACTCCACTTTGTGTTTTATGACATTCTTCTGGTCTCTTTCTTCTTTCACGTCTCTTTGTCTCTATACTTCTGTCATCATCTGCTTCTCTCTGCTTTTTCCTTGTTTGGCACTCCCTTTCTATCCATCTCTATTCTCTGATCTTCATGGCTTTTAAGTCTATTCGTACATTATATATTTATTTATATATGTATATATACATATATAAATATAAATATATATATAAATATATATATATATAATATATAATATTTAATATATATATATATATATTATTAATTAATACTATTATAATATTATATATACATATATATATATAGAATATATATATAATACATATAATATATATATATATATAATATATATATAATATTATGTTATAAATTAATAATATTATAATATTATTAATTTATAATATTATAATATTATATATTATATATATAGACACACACACATCAAACAGTCTGACTCCATTACGACTTTCAAATCTGTTTAAACTGGCCTACTCACTCTAAACACAATCAACTTGTTATCACAGATCCTCCGTCACTCCACACTCTGTCCTGCCTGTTTTATCTGTCGGTTTGACTCATTTGTTTTCCGTCTTTGTTTTAGCTGTTTTAACTTTTAAATGCACTGTAAGGCGACCTTGAGTGTCCTGAAGGCACCTCTAAATAAAATGTATTATTATTATTATTATTATTATTATATTATTATTATTATTATTATTATTATTATTTATATATATAGTCTACAGCCATGCTAATGTTAGCATGCTAACAGGCTTACAGTGACAATGTTAACTTGCTGATGTTTAGCAGTTCTAATAGTGTTAGCATGCCAACATAACAACTTACATACTGTAGCCTTGCACTGCACATTAACCCACAATGGTGTAACAAAAACATCTAAATCAAATAGAAAAACATTACACAAGAGGAAAACTGATGAAAATGAGTTTAGCTCTGAAGGTTTCAAACCTCTCACATCTTCAAAGTGTTTGTGAATCCGAATCAGAGCGATCAGATCAAGAATGTTGCTTTTACAAAAGACACTTTAGGACACAAGTGCATCAGCCTTGGTGGGTTTGTGTCTAAGCTCAGGCACTTATTTGTGCTTGTAATTTGTGGAGAAGGACGTCATTTGCATGCAGTTCTGTTTCTGAGAGCTTGTTATTGATTCTCTCACATTTCCTATTCAGTGAGATGAAAACTGTTTTGTCTCTACACAACAACGTGTGATGTCTACGAAGACTCTCCCCCATCCAGGTCACAGGATCGCTAGAGGGAAGTCAAATGCAAATGACATTTCATAAAGATGTTTTTAACACACATCCTGGAGGCGTTCGAGGTGGATAATGCCTCCACGCTGAGTCGGGAAGCATCTTTAGTAACAAACTACTATTTCAGTTTGACTCTCCAAGAACAAACAAAGATGCACACATTGTAAAGAATGTAAAATTGTCTTAATATTGAAACATTATTTCCCCTTTCCATCCAAACATCTGCACCTATCTGGTTAAATAACTTCCAGAGGTGTTTAATCCCACATCGGTTAGAGCTTATAGATCGTATTCAAATCATCCTATTGAACTTTGGATTTTCTAAATGGAGCCTAAATCTATCCTGATATTGAATAATCTCTAAAGATACGTGGAAGAGAAATGATATTAGGTCCAACTCCCCCCCTCCCCCCAGGGAGACGAATCAAGTGTGGTGCCTCATATGTGTCAGTGTGAGAATGTGAACAAACGTCCTGAACGTGGGGGTGATTCAACAAGTGCTTCACACCAACAGACTGAAGACATACACGTGCACGCTCGCGCTCAGATGTTACACCCACTCAGGCCACCTTTTGACATAAGTGAGAAGGGTGTCCTGCCAGATGACCGGGGGAAAGCTGCCGGGGAGCCGTACGAGAGAAAGTCATGCTCGCTGCACCATAAAGACCACATGCTGGCCCGTGAGTCACTGCGAGGACTTACAGGCTCCAGCATGGGGGGAGAGCGAGACGAGGGAGGACTGAGGGGAAGGAAGAGAAGGAGGTGTTTGTGTGTCAACACGAGTATGTAGGATTACATTAATACGTGCACACTTACTGGAAGCAAACGTTTTACTCTGTGCTTCCAGGAATGTGAGGGCATATGTGTGTGTGTATGTATTTCAATGTGTGTGGTGTACACACACATATATATATATATATATATATATATATATATATATACTTATGGCTTCCAGCTGATTGTTTTCTGCCCATAATAAACTAGAAAAGGAAACAGGAATCTGTGAGTGCTTGGTTTATTGTGTGTTTGATGCTTTCCTCCATCGTGCACCTGATACATGTTGTAAGTGTTAAAGCTGTGTGCTCTGCTACTTCCCATAATGTGCTTATAGTTATAGTACTCTGCTTTGGATATAAAATATGTACGGCAGAGAGATAGATACTTTATTTAAAATTCAGGAGTACAGGTGTGTAGTTTGTTCGTGCAGGTTTGTAAGCGTGCTTTGCCACAGCGTGGATGTATTTCTGTAGAGCCTCTGATCAAATATACATGATCCTGTGTAACTTAGTGAACTTTATTTAGAGGGAGCTTTCAAAAAAAGGTATTAACAAAGTGCTTCAGAGAAGAGAACAACAAGTCTTCAGTCACGCTATAGTGGCCATGTGGAGCCGCAACGCTCATTGTAAAGAAAGCCAAAGTGTAAGATCGAGATAGATATAGATGGCATGATGGATTTCATGGCAATCCAACCATGTTGACGGCCCGCCGGCGGACGGTCAGGTGTTCTTTACATCTTCACAGGTTGTATTTTGCCCTGTGTTGTGTACAGTCCACCATGCTGGACTTGGTACCCACTGCCAGACGTCGTTAGAAAGCTTAGAATCTCATCTATTTAGATTTTGAGATCATAACAGCAGGAACAATCAGGTCCTCAAACTAGCAAGCACACTCAAAATCAAAACCGTAACATTGAGCCAACTCACCTATGAAGCCTCATCATAATCCTGTAATCAGTAATAATCCAAAATAAAACACTCCTGTGTCATTGCAAAGGTCGTTTCCGGTTAAAAGATATTGATCAGTCCGGCTCATACCTACCAGCTGTACCATCTTCAGACATCTTTTTCAACAACAAACTTCAGGCGGAGTGTATTTTCTTCAAATTCAGTATATTCAGACCAATATTACTCAGTGCCAGAAGCACTTGGAGTGATTCTTCACTGTTTTGCAAGAATAATAAGAGAGTTATCTTTTCAATGAGACCATAATCATGTATCTGGTGCAAATGGTTGAAGAGCAGCTTTCAATTTACTTTGGGTGTCGTTTGTAAGAATTTTCAAGTAAATTCAGTCACACTGTAAGAGGCTAGCAGTAGAGATTCATGAGTGTGTAAAAATATAAACACAAAACACACAAAATATAGTTATCAACATCAAGAGAAATACAATATTACATGGAGGTTTAGGAGGTTTTTTTCTATAATTGTACAGATTCTGTAACATTTCAAAATCTGACGAGTAATAAAGGCAAAAACGTGTGTGTGTGTGTGTGTGTGTATGTGTGTGTGTGTGTGTGTGTGTGTGTGTGTGTGTGTGTGTGTGTGTGTGTGTGTGTGTGTGTACCTGGAGTATTTGGCATCGGTCTGAGGAGCAGTCGATGTTCTCACAGGGCTGGTACATCCCCAGGGTCACGCAGTTCAACAAGATCACCATCATACTCACACGTTCGAACCACGTGGAGACAGAGTGTTAAGGAGAACAGCTCACAGAGCGGGAAACAAGTTAGGATGACAAAAAAACACTTTTTATTCATCATTTCTTCATTTATCAACTCATAATCGTGTCAGTGATGAATGATGAGAGGCAGGTTGGTCTGTGCACACGCCTGAATTAGACAATGATGACAGAAAGTGGTGACAATGAGCAGAAACTGCAGATCCAAGTGCAGGAAGCAGAACATAGTGCGTTTAACCTTTTCACTGTGCAAGCTGCAGACGTTCACACAACAACACTGGAGCAATGAAAGGTGAACCTGCAGGATACAATTCATTCACATAATGTCAGAGTTTTACAGTCGGACTTTGACTTTTAGGGCTTTTTTCTTGGACTGTCTAAACGTGGCTGTTGAAGAGCGGTTATAACAGGATGTGTTGTTGATGTCTACACTATTAAACCGGCACTCTTCATGTATTACTCTCCGGACTCTCACACATGCACCACAAAGAAATCCAACTTGTAGAGATAAACAAGATAAATGCTAGAAGTACCACCATGTACATTCAGCAGGTGCGTTTCCTTCTGTCTGTACGTGTACCTGAGTGGAAACGCTGAATATTCTAAAGAAACCGAAGCTTCTTTTCCTCCAAATTTACACCTTAAAATGAACGCCACCTCCAGCTGATCTCGATGAAGCAACTCTTAATCGCACAACGGTGAAGGAGACGAGCGATTTTCAAAGAAATGTGGTTAAATTTACGATACATTTTGTGTGTCCTTGAGCAAGGCACCGACACCTTACGTGTTCAGTGGTGGAAGATCTCATTTCACTCATAACAGTTCTGCAGAACAAATGTCAGACGATATCTGTGGTGATGTTCTGCGAGCACCACAGCATGAACAGCACTTGTTTAGAGCAGAACATGCAAAACTAAGCTGCATGCCAGAGAGAAACAAAGCAGCCGAGTGTGACGGAGTGATTCAATATGCATTCTGTGTGTGTTGAGGGAGTGAGCGCACTGCTCGGATAACAAGCGTGTGAAGGAGGATGTTCTGTAACAGCCCTGGAGGTAAAATCCCTCCTGGAGGCTACACAGCACAGGATGTTGAAACGCTCCCCCGGCAGCCAACAACACACAGCCTGCAGGACTGGAGAACGACGGGGAGGCTGTTCCTCTGTGAGCGCGCTGCGCTGCAGGTATCAACACACACAATTCCCTTAAAAGATTCTCAACATGCTTCTCTTGGACCTGCGTGAACCTCCCAAGAAAGAGATGAACTACGGTAGATATCACAGCATGTATAAAGATAGGCTGTGAGTGGGCAAAACACACGCACACACACACCCACACACACACGCAGAGCCTCGCACACATGCACACAAACACCCACTCAAAAACACACAAGCAGGAAAGTACACATACGCAGATCTGCACGTGCAAAGCAAGGAACATGTTCAAACACTGACACTCACCCACTCACATGTCAGCACACACACGTGTCAGCACGCACACACACGTCAGCACACATACACACACACACACATGAGGCTCACGCATACACAAACAAATGCACAGCTACAGTTTGCTCAGTGTGCACTGAACTCTTTCATTTCCTGATATGAAAACAACAAGAAGTGTAGAAGAGTTTGTATAAAACACCTCAGACTTCGGTCATGTGTAAGAATATGAGCAGCAGAATCATCGTGAGGCTCCATGCAGTTTGTTCAAACCATTGATGCGTTAATTGGTTGAGAAACGGTGTTTATAGAGACGACCGACAGTGTGAACACTTATCCACGAGTCACAAAACAAAAGCTGGTTTGAAACGATATTCTTCCTGCAAAGCTTTCAAAATAAAAGCCTTCCAGGAACCATAGACTGTTTACAACAAGAGATGAAGTCACCGTGATGTCACACATTCATCTATGCACTGCAGCAATAAAATCGATTACAAATGATGCACGCTACACAGGCAGGCTAACACACACACTCACACACACACACACACACACACACACACACACACACACACACACACACACACACACACACACACACACACACACTCCTTGATGAGGTGAAATTCAAAGCTCTATTAGAGAGAGAGAGTGTTCTTTTTTCACCAGGAAGTGAATGCAAAGCAGGGAAGTGTTTCTCTGCATGCTCTGCTTCACATTCCTCCGGCGCCTGTCACTCAGCACCGGGAGCTGCCGGGAACACCTACAGTACTTCAATATGGGCCACCGAGCAGCTCTATAAAAATAGCTGGAAGAACATCTGACTGATCGGCTCTCCGACAGCTTTCTGATGAATCTCAGCAGGTGTATGTGTTCAGGGTGTTCCCTCCTTGTCAGCGCTAAAGGTAAACAGCTTCTAAAAGAGAATCTGACAGCAGCTGTTTTACATAAATTACATTTTGTCGTCAAACTAATACACAGGTC
>NW_021166892.1:25848-45848 GCF_900634415.1 Cottoperca gobio | reverse complement strand
GCCTTTTATCTGGCAAATAATTATACAGGTTTATCAGTGAAAGATAATAAAAAGAAATAATGATATATATATAGATGCATAGATCCCAGCCTGGTCTCACGCAGGGGGTCAAATCAGACGCTCGGGCAGCGGCGTGTTGATACTGAAGCACAAGGCAGCCTTCAGCGTGTGTGTGCGACACACCGGGCTTCCAACTAACTCCACCTAACTCCCACCAGCTCATTGAGACACTCAGAGAAACATAGCGTTCAGAGGGCAGGAGGAACGGGTGGCAGATATATTTACCGACGACGTTCATACTTTAAACTACGTAGTTATTTCAACCACAATCCAAGAAGTTTTGTTCCCTAAAACTAACCAGCAACCGTTTTCACAACGTTGACCATGTGACTGATTCACTGCAGAGCAACAGGTCAAGCAGCCAGATATGACGTGTACGGATGAGATCACACTGTAGTTTGTGATTCCTTATAATTAAAGGAGGCAGTTGTTCTGCATATGTGTACTAAAGGATGTGACTGGCTGTGAATAGATACGCACAGCACATTGTGGAGGAGCTGTGCCTCGGTCTCCATCTTAAACAGATGAGCATACAATTCCCCTTCCTGAAAGGTCAAAGGTCAGGCATCATCTACAGGTCCGCTGGCTTTCTTAACTGTGACACATCTTCAAAAAGAAAAAAGTTTCAGTCACATGAAAAATGTTTTCTTTTAAGAACTTCGCAGCTCCCCACGTATCTGACTGTGTCTGTTTCTCCCACTCTGTTTGTCCTCCAGATGGCCGCTGCACAGCTGCCCAGGATTCCTGAACACAAGCTCTTCCCTGTTGCTGTGGCAACCAGCGCTGAAAAAATATATTAGAAAAGCCTCTGTGTGTGTGTGTGTGTGTGTGTGTGTGTGTGTATGTGTGTGTGTGTGCATTTGAATTGTGAACGACACACATTTTGGCCAATTAAAATCCTCCGCTCATCATTCAATATCGTGACAGAGCATCTATTCTTTAAGTTAAGTTTTAGTTTGCTGCTAGTCCTAATGTGTTATCTTTTTACTAAAGATCAAGTTCATTTGATGCTACATGCCCAACACTGCACACACACACACACACACACACACACACACACGCACACACACACACACACACACACACACACCGTCAGATCTTTGTGAGATTATCAGAGTACTACGAGTTAATTTGACGCTCCATCGCCTCCTTGTAAACAGACTGTTTGAGAGAGATTAAGTTTACTAACTGGTTCACTAACAGCTGACGTGACTTTTAGCAGCGATGGCGAGATATGGAAGTAGCAGGAACATAATCAGATAGAAGAGGCACACACATGCACACACGTCTCCTCTGGAACATTTGGTGGGATCTTCTGTGCTGTGTGATTTGGTTTCTTGTTTCCTCTCTTTGTGATGTAGTATGTTGGTAATGTGATGCGGATGATAAGTGTGTAGGTTTCCTCTCCTGCCCACTGCTACACTGCCAGGCTTGTGTAACAGAGGAACACACTGAGCAGCACTGACACAATACAACTGCTGACTGAACCAAACAATACTTTAAATACTGGAAAATAAAAACACCAAGAGTCCAAAATAACAGAGAATATCTGCTCATGTTTCAGGACCCGTTTATTAATTGACATCGGCTGCTTTCATTACGTGCCGAGTGCAGAAGTCGGAGCACAGTAATGAGAACAAACAATGGAGATGAACGTGGATGGGAAAGCAACGAGGGAGTGAGAGACGGGATGGACGGGGAAAGAGCTTTGAGTGGAAGAGAGCCAACAGATGTGTGTGAGCTGAACAGTACACACTCACAGCCGATACACAGCACTAAACTTGCAGCGACAGACTTCTAGCTGCAGCAGTGTGTCCTCTGAATATTCTCTACAGCAGCATCCAGCTTCATTATTATTATGAGCTCGAGTTTATAAATTAAACTCAGGGTCAAACTTTTATTTTGAAATGTTTCAATACTCGTTGGTAACATTTGCCAAGGACAGACTGCTTCGATCGTGTCGTGCAGGTATACTGAATAACATTACACTAGTGCTGCCTGTATGAGAGACACATAATCAATGACACATTTAATGTGTTTGTTTGGACATAAATATGAACCTGATAGGAACATTTTACAGATCGTGTTCTGTCAAACTGATGATTCAGTCATCAGTAAGCTCTATAAATAGATATCTGCAAGATATGTAAGTATAAATGTTGGTATTGGAATCCACTGGGGGAGGCTGTTGCTCAGGAGGTAGCGCAGTCGTCCAGCAGTTCAGAGGGTCAAAGGTTCAATCCCCAGTCCCTGCATGTCGAAGTGTCCTTCGGCAAGTTACTGACCCGCATTGCTGCGTGAGTGATTATCCCTACTGCGTGGCGCCTCTGACTCTGGTGTCTGTTTGTAGTCAGAGTAGTATCAACCAATCACATTTGAGTGGGCACATCTGATGACGATGTGCTGCTTGTGAAATAATCAGAATCTACAACGTCTCTCAACTCAAACTCCATTTTCACGTCTAACTGGACCCCCAGAAATATTTCCTGTTTCCCCCGGAGGCTGAATCGTCTTCAGAACGAGCCGATTGGTTTTGAGTTATCAGTAACTGAATACCTTTTCAGGTAGCGACTTCCAATCGTGCTCTCTTTCACTTCAAAAGTTAATTATATCTTCAGAGTAACAAAAGCTTTAGTTTCAGAGACAAAGCACAAACTTCTGCTTCGTTCATTTAAAACAACATTAGTAATCACTGCTGTATTCTGCACAACGATGATAGCTGGACTTATCTGTTCTACTCTGAGAATCAAATTTCCCTTTCAACGCTGCGTTAGTCTTTATAATAAACACCTGATATTACTGTTGCTATGCAAAGTCTGCTGCTGCTGCTGCTGCTGCTGTTGCTGCTGTTGCTGCTGCTGCTGCTGTTGCTGCTGTTGCTGCTGCTGCTGCTGCTGTAGCTGCTGCTGCTGCTGTTGCTGCTGTTGCTGCTGCTGCTGCTGTTGCTGCTGTAGCTGCTGCTGCTGCTGCTGCTGTTGCTGCTGTTGCTGCTGCTGCTGCTGTTGCTGCTGTAGCTGCTGCTGCTGCTGCTGCTGCTGCTGTTGCTGCTGTTGCTGCTGCTGTCCTTTGTGTTGTTCTGAGAATCTGAGACATTCCCATTCGACATCTGTGTGTGTGTGTGTGTGTGTGTGCGTAGGAGGTCTTTAGAAAGAGTCTCTGTCCTCTGCGTTCTTCTATTGTTTGGCAACATCATCATTTGAGACATAACAAGACGACACATTAATCATTATGATCTGAACATGTGTGGCATCAGCAGGGACGACTATCACCTCCAGCAGGGACTCCATGCTTCCTAAATTGATACGTTGATTTCGGTTCACAGAACAAGGCACACAAACATGCACTGGTACAAACACACACACACACACACACACACACACAGACACACAGACAAACACACACACACACACACACACACACACACACACACACACACACACACACACACACACACACGTCAGTCAACAGTTCCCACGATAACACCACGCAGAGAGCAATCATTGGCAGCGAGCGTTAATGCCGACTAATGACTGTCATTTACCCAACTTAAGAGAACGACTTCATTCTCATTTGTTCAACTAGTTTATCACCAATGTACTATCGCAACACTTATTTGTCATGAAAATGAACACTTGTCTTCTAAAGTTAAAAGTATTTCCATCTATGTTTGAAGTAAGTGATCCATCATGCGTGGTCTACAGATCCAGAGCTGCAGAGCTCAGCAGCAGAACTGTGTTTTGCTTTAGTTGGAAGGGATCAGAATAGTTCTTCTGCACGATCTCATTATCAAACACCTCATTTGCATTTGCTAAATATGTCTGCAGGGAACTGTAATGGTGTCTACACATTACAATCTGTGTACGTGGTGTCTTTGCTACACCATATTTACCATCTTCTGCTATTTAAAGTGGAAACAGATGCAAAAACATCAATGAGCAAAAAGTTCACTTGGGTGCAGAGTGTTTGTATTTGTTCTTCCTTTAATGTCAGCACAGAGTAACTAAAGCAAGAGGTTAGGGTTGGGGAACATCAACGTCCTTTTATATGCTGTGGGTTGAGTTCAGGGAAAGATGGAAGTGCTGGTAACATACAGAATGAAGTCAGTGAAACACGTGGTTCATCTAACCACCATGTGCAGTTGTGATGCCGTGCAAAGGAGACAGGGTTGGACAAAAAGCAACACAACTTCACAAGATGTAGATCCATGTAGATGCAGCCACAGTGAGTCAAGCCTGTTCTATGTTCATCAGCAGCGACTGACCAAGAAGTGTGGAGCTCTGAGGATAACCAGGCAGGCTGTTATAAACCTCACGCAGAGCCCGGGTACAGGAACCTTCTGTGCTAATCACCAGGTCTGCGGCTCTCTGAAGGCTGCTGCTCACCTTGGATGACCCCTTACCTATTCACACAAACACACACACACACACACACACACACACACACACACACACACACCCTTTAATCTCTCTACAGGAGCCAGTGTGTTATTTCAGCGTCCACAGGCCCAGTGGGCAGCGCCGAGCTGACAATAATATGTATTGGCAGCAACCAGCATGAAGGCCGAGCAGTAATACATGACATCAACAGCACGGGGCTGAGCAGGAGGGTGTGTGTGTGTGTGTGTGTGTGTGTGTGTGTGTGTGTGTGTGTGTGTGTGTGTGTGCGCGTGTGTGTGTGTGCGTGTGTGTGTGTGTGTGTGTGTGGGGTTGACACACGGGGCCACAGACGAGGAGTGATAGTGACGGACTGGAGAGAATTGACCAAACAATCTTCCGTGTGATATTCACGATATTAAGGTCCAATTAAAATCGAGATTTCTTCTGTCAGTCAGAAACAGTCGGACAAAGCAATACACACGTTAGCTCTGCAAGCTAGCTACCATGCTCAAGTGTTAGCTATTTGTATTAATCATTTAAACATTGCAAATTATACATTTTTATATCGCTGGTCGTGAACAAACACGATGTTAAACTGAAGCTCGCTCACTAGTCAGTCACTCTTCTGTTGGTGGGAGGTGTTGTTGTCAGCTGAGGGGGGGCATGGGTGATAGATCTATCCGACCTGCAGAATATGCAGATGATTTGGTATAAGGAACTACTTTAAATAGATTGTTCCAATAAAGGGAGCAGAGGAACAGAGCTGCTGGTTATTTATGTGTTGGCTCGTTGGCAACAGGATTTTGCAGCTTATCTTTACTTCTGTTCTTCTTTCCTTAAATTGTTAACACTTAAATCTAGAAGATGTTTTCACTGGTTGTAATTTATTTTTAAATGTGTTTTCTTTTACTATCCTTCTTAATGAAAACAACTGAAAATCCTTTCTTCTTCCTTCCCTGAGAAGGTGAAGATAAATATATTTAAATATTGTTGTATGTGTATATTTACATTTACTGTATGTATTTTGCATTTTGATGCAGAGTCAGTTTGTGTGGGAGTAGCTCGGCCTCAGAGCGTGTTCTCTGTGAATGTGTTGTTTTGTCTCATGTCGCTTTACTATTTTTGCTAAAACAAGAAGATTAATCTCAAGGGGTTTATCCTAATATGATGTATATACTTTGCTTCTTTGATAAAAAAAATTATATTTCATTTTAACAGAATATATACCAGTTATGTATCTATAACACTTGTTCCACATTTACTCACAAATAATCACAAAGCTTTATAATAAAAAAATAAAAAAAATTAATTCAAAGAAGTTAATTCAAAAAATAATTTATTAATAATAATAATAATAATAATAATAATAATAATAATAAATAAACATAAAAATAAACACAAAAATAGTTGGTTAAAACTAATTGGTTTGACTTATATATATTTGAAGTTAATGTACCTGCAGGATTCTTGCTGTTTGGAGTTGTATCCTCATGATTGTTTGAATAATACATTATTGCGCTTTTCTAGAAACTCAAAGACGCTTAAATAATGTTATGTATAATACTTTATGAGTATTTAGTGCTATAAAAGCAAGAGACTAAACCACACCATCAACCACACAGAGAGAATCAGATGCGACTGCAGGTTACTGATTTCTAATGGACTTTATGTCTCCGCTCGCCGTCTCCCTTCTACAGAAGTTAGATCACAAATGGAAGTAAAAAGGTGTGCTCTGCTGAAATGTTATTAAACCATCTAATTCGTCTGTGTCATTGCCAACGCTGCTTCTTAACTGCTGTAAAAAGTGCGACTTATAGATGTAACGGAACGCTTGACTAGGGGAAAGGTTGGCCATTAAAATGAAGTGCAGCTTCTGCCAAGGAACAAATTGTCTATTCAGTCAAATGGGATTTGCCAGAAGATGGTGTAGAGCCTGCAGAATTATATTATATGAACGTGTTCATTCTCTATTTCAGAAGATAATCTCAAAGCAAAGGCCATGTGTTGATGAGGGTGAAGGTTAAACAGTTTAATATTCTAATAAGTCTGAGGCTTTGTGCGTGCTCGTCCTGCATTAATGAATACTTATTACATCTCAGTGTACTTCTGTCTCTCATTGGTTAAACGTTGTTACTGCTTATAATACATTTAACAGATAGATATACAGAAACAGTGTTTTCTGCACTACTAGAGAAACACCAAGAGATCACCACAGTACCAACTGCAGAAGATAAAAGCCAAACAAGAAGGATTTCAATAAATATAAATAAAAATAATAATATGAATTAATATAATGTGTTTCTGTATAAATGGAGACACCTTCAGATTTGTATTAATTATGTGTAATTATGTACTGCTTTTAAATACAGTATTGCCTTTGTTGGAATAGTTGAATACTAATAAACTGTGTGGACATATGCTGTATTCATGTATAATAAAACACACACACACACACACACACACACACACACACACACACACACACACACACACACACACACACACAGTTTATTGGCCATTCTCTTTTTGTTCCATTGGCAGGGATTGTCTTGTTTTGACTGCTGTCACTAGCAATCACTTATGACACACACATTCACACTCTTTCTTTTCACACACACACACACACACACACACACACACACACACACACACACACACACACACACACACACACACACTCACCATCAATGGGATTTCCTCGTGGATGTCTTCTTATCTGTGTCACACTGCTCTGTCAACAAGTGGCAGCAAACACAGGTTACAGCTTGTGAACAACATCAGCACCGGCGGTTCAAGAGCAGAAGATAAACAGGAAAGATGTCAATAATCTAGTCGGAGTGGTTGAAAGGAAACAATGGACAAATGAAGTGATAGAGGGAGAAGGACGGGTCCTTGTCGGAAGCCTTTCCATCCCTTTTTAACGGAGAAGTACAGTGACATTAGCATCGTGATTAACTGTCACATTAGCATAATGATTAATATTGGCATAAGCGCAGCTGCTGGGAGCGCATGAGAGACAGCCAAAGACAGACAACGTAAGTAGGCAATAAGAACAAGGGAGTATGAAAAAGAATCATGCTGAGCGGCAGAAGGAACAGAAGATGTCTTTATTTCCCATCACAGCTGTTGACAGCTTCAGCTCTCTATTCCTCTGCCCATGAATAGAATCGCTCTCCGTTCATGCTGCATGTCCAGGAGACGAGCCGTTCTTTCTATCCCCTCTGGGAAACGCAGCCACAAACCCCGACCTGTACAGACGAACACTCTGGGAACTCCACCGTACAGACAGACAATCCAGACTGTTATTCTAAAGCTGGAGATTAGACTTTTTAATAGAGGTTTCCCCCACTGTTGGTCCTTTTATTGATTATGAACAGTTCTGACTTCTGGCATCTTTCCAAATGATGTGAATGGTTGCCGCTGCCGCCTCCTCCTCTCGTGATCATGCACAACTCTTTAACGTTTATGATGATTTAACTTGTTCAACTGTGGAAACTACAGCGAGGTACACGATACCGGAGTTCCTCTCCACCGGCAGAGGACACACGGATCAATGACGAGAAGCATGAGCCTCAAAGTGGAAAATAAACTATCCATATTATTGTGAATTGTGGAATAATTCCCTGTATTTCAAGGTGCGCCCTGCTCCCTTGAGCTGTGATGAGATGTATTTGATAGCAGCAGCCTGTGGTTTAAACAGCGTGGCAGGATCAGAGGTACCCTGGAGCTGTCATGGTGGCTTTGTGTCCTACTGCCACTGCTTTAAAATACAGATTACTGTGGCGGCAACCACCCACTGTCTGAAAGCTCCTTTATGATTCGCCAAAGATGCACATAAGTGTCTCCGCGGGTCTGTACAGAGAAGGGGCTTCTGGGTAGCCAAAGGTCACCGAAGGTTGAAGATTAGCAGATACACACATTGAAATATCAACACTGCATGGTGTGGACCTGAACATTAAACAAGTGTGTTGGTTGATCCACTTCCTTTCATGCAAAACATACAAATACACCCACAGGATCATCTCACAGACTGTGGGCACGTTCACGTCTGTGCAGCCTGTCCATTAAAAACCATTCAGTACGCAACAAAACCAAAACATCCAACATCAGCAGCTGCAGGCTGCGTAGAGTAATGCCCAATGTGGCAGCAGTGCAAGGTCATCTTCTACAGACTGAGGTGTGTGTACAACAAGAACACAACTTTTTAAAAGAAGATGGACGACACCATCCATCACGGCCAATCTGCTCTCTCTGTTAGATTAGGCCGTGTTGTCGCAGAACACAACCTGCCTGCAGAGCAGCGTTTAACAGAAAGGTACCTTTCGAAATCACAGAAGGAAACACCTGCAGCCAATTGCACTGATTTTATTAAGCAGGTGTAGAGAGAAGTGGATAAGGGTGCAATTCACATTCATGCGTTTATTCTTTACGTTGTTGTGACGGCATGATCCGTCGATGAGTGTTAAGGTGCACAGGCACTCCAAAAATAGGCACAAAAAATTAAGAAAATACTGAGAAAAACAAAAAGGCTAGCGTGGCCTAAGGAGAGGTTTTACCCCCTGTAAGATATAAGTGCCGACTATATTTATATTAAAATATATATATATTTATGGTCAGGATAACATATGGATGAAGTATTTGTCATTATCGCAGAAGATGTGTGTCAATTACATAGAATGAACTTAATTAACCTATGGGTTATCTTAAAGTTAAATATGTTATCTTTTATCATTTATTTACTTGCTGAAGTACTGATATATAGTAGTACTTGTGTTAAAGTTAAATTAGAGTACAGGAATCTTTAGTACTCATAGTCTCCTCATTATATTCTTCCATTAATTGGAACTGTGTGTGTGTGTGAAGGGAGGTACAGGTTCATTTTAACAACTCCTAAAATAAAATGAAGGACCCATTATAATTGTGATTATATGTTTTATGCATTATAATGACATGGGTTTAAGTTCTTCTTCTTTTTCTGAGTTTACAAAGGTCATGTCCTATGAATAGAGGACGTAACAGGTTTATGGTCAACTGAGATCTACTGCATTGCTGAGGACGGTAAGACACCACTTCCTCTGTCAATAGGGGCTTTAGGTGCTACTTTCGGTGACAGCTGATGGAAGGGATGTATGTAGAACAAGATAAGCATGACCTAAACTTTGACCTCTGATATATGGTTTAACTGCTACTCACAGGTTTTGTTTATTGGAAGAAACAATTGAAAAAAAGTCCATCGAGAACGCGCTTGCATGTCCTGTGCTAAAATGCGCAGGAACGGGCCTTAAGATATAAGGGGATGGGGACTTCGGGTTGGGCGAACATGTGAGGGCAGCGTTGTCTCGTTCTCCCACGACTCTACTTTATGAACATTTCATTTATAACCACCGAATTTGAGCTAAAACAGTATTTGTGAACATAATTTGGAGTTTAAATTAGTACAGGCCGATGTGATGTCGAAAACTGCATCGAAAACGGCAAAGAATAAGGCAAAAAAGGCCGAAACTGCTGTCTGGGCTGTGAGTACAGTTGCTGGTCCGGACATGGCTAGCATAATTATTAGTAATTAGTTTGAAGAGAACAGCGCTAGCATTTCAGCTGATTTTAAAGCTGCCTTTGCGGTACTGGAGGTGAAACTGAACATAACGCAGACCACGGTAGCAGAACATGGTGAACGAATTGACTCTCTTGAGTCCAATACCAACCTGCAAGACCAGCGATTAATTCACTCGAGGAGAAGTGTGCATTGCTAGCAGATAGCAATCCCAAACTAGCTGCGAAGACCGCAGATCTGGAAGGTCGGAGCCGCAGAAATAATATCAGAATCATTGGACTTCCTGAGTCTATTGAGGGACCCCGGCCTACAACCTTCTTTTCAGAACTTTTGGTCGAGCTGCTAGGCGCTGAGACTCTCCAATCCCCTCCCGAGCTGGACCGTGCACACAGAGCGGCAGCCGCTAAGCCGCAGCCGGGGGGTGAGGCCGCAACCTGTGATAATGCGTTTATATCGCTACCAGGTCAAGGATCTGATTGTCCGGGAGGCCCGCAAGAGACGAGGGGATCTCCGCTACCACGGGACACCAGTGCAGATCTACGAAGACTTCACACAGGAGGTCCTCGAACAGCGGGCTAAGTACCGGGATATCATGTCAAAGCTGTATAACCTAGGCCTCAGACAGGCTCTTCTGTTCCCTTCTCGCCTGCAGATCACACTGGGAAAAGGTTTCCCTCGCCCGTGGAGGCTGTAACCTTTGCAGCTAGCCATGAACGTGAGCCGGCTAGCTAACCACTGATGTTGTGCTAGGCTAGTGGTGGCTGGGCTAGGCTAAGCTAAACCGCGCTAGCTGCATTGATGGTGGACTGGGTACGTTACAACCGTTATGTTGGGACACAATTTAATTTTATAAATCTAACGTTACCTAGTCAAGACAGAGCATAATGCGACATGTTGTTTACGTTACATTACATTTTTTGTACAATTATATTTTTATATTACCAGGTTAACATATGCTGTTCATGATTGTTTCTGGGCACGTTGCAAACGTCGTTCTGTTGGGACGTAATCTTTTATAACTAACGTTAAACAGCACATAGTGTGCACCTTTGCAATGTTCTTGTTAACACATGCTGTTCACAATTATCCACACTTATTAAGGAGGTTGTATTAGCATGATGTGGGTACTGAGACACTCTGAAGAAGGAGAGATGATTCAGGTAGGGAAGTCATTGCCAATTTATTGGCAGGCACGTTTTTGGATGGAGCTGGGGGGTGGAGAGGGAGGGGGGCTGGGGCATGGGAGGAGGTGAGAGAGAGGGGGAGTAGTGAAATCGCTATTCTCCACCATTCCGGATTTGAATTCCCATCTATTAATATTGGGAGGAGATATGAATTGTGTTATAGACCCAACACTAGACAGATCTAGTTCCAGATCTGTTGCGCCCTCTAAAACAGCACAGACTCTCTCTGCTTTTATGGATCACTATGGCTACGTCGACCCGTCGAGATTTTTACACCCCTCGGTTAGTTAATACTCTTTCTCTTCCCATGCACATCGTTCATACTCGCACATAGATTATTTCATTGTCGATAAAACATTTATTTCGTCGATTGTCTCAGTTCATTACTCACCGATAACTGTATCAGATCATTCATCTGTGATCTTGGGCCTGCACTTGATCATAAGCCCAAGGAATTTAGATTCTGGCGTCTCGACCCTCTTTTACTATCTGATGCAGGCTTTTGTGAGTGTATTTTGGAATCAATTGCATTCTTCTGTGAGACCAACCAAAATGAAGAGACCTCTGCGTCCCTACTCTAGGAAACCCTTAAAGCTTTTCTTAGGGGTAAGATCATCTCGCATACGTCTCATGTTAATAAAATTCGTAGAGCACGCCAAAGAGAGCTGGAGGAGGCTATCATTAATCTAGACAACCAACTCTTTTCCACTCATCACCTGATATATTTAAAGAACGGATGGGGCTCCAAACAGAACTTGACCTTCTCCTAACAAGAGAGGCTGAACGACTCCTTCTACATTCACGAGGGTCTATATATGAACATGGAGATAAGGCTGGCCGTCTCCTGGCCCACCAATTAAAGGCTAGGGTGGCCCTCGAATCAAATCACCCAGATTCGGGATGAGTTGGGCTCTCACACTCCGACCCGGGAGAGATTAATAACATCTTTAAATCGTACTTCTCTCGTCTCTACACATCTGAATCCCCTGATAGCGAAGATCAGCTACTACATTTTTTGATAAACTAGAATATGCCCAAGATTTCTACTAATGACCAACAGATACTAGATGCCCCCCTGCAGCTCGCTGAGATTAAAGAGGCAATACATCCATGAATAGTGACAATCACCGGGTCCTGACGGATACCCGGTAGAATTTTATAAAAAATTCTCAAATCAACTGGCCCCATTACTATTAGATATGTTTAATTTGTCGTACAACCTAGGCTCACTGCCACCCACCCGTATGCAAGCCTCTATCTCTCTGATCTTTAAGAAGGGCAAGGACCCATTGAACTGTGCATCATATCGCCCAATCTTGCTCCTGTCTGTAGATGGGAAAATACTCGCGAAGATTTTTGCTCATCAGTTGGAATCTATTATACCCTCCATTATCTCTGAAGATCAGACAGAATTTATAAGGGGGAGGCACTCCTTCACAAATGTCCGAAGACTTCGCAGCGTCATCCACAGTCCGCCTTCTCCTGCCGAACCGGAGGTTGTCATATCTCTTGATGCTGAGAAGGCCTTCGACAGGGTTGAGTGGGCCTATCTGTTTTCTGTCCTTCGACATCTGGGCTTCGGTCCTGGCCTCATCTCTTGGGTTAGACTTCTGTACTCTTCTCCTCACTCCTCTGTATGTACGAACACCCAGCGCTCCAAATTTTTACCTTTTTTCCCGCGGGATGCGTCAGGGTTGTCCGCTTTCCCACTACTATTCGCAATTGCTATCGAGCCATTGTCAATTGCTCTAAAAGCAGAGAGAGGAATTAAGGGAATTCAGAGGGGGATATCGAACACAGGGTTTCGTTATATGCTGACGACCTGCTTCTGTATGTGCGTGATCCTATAGCTAGTAATCCACACATGCTCTCACTTTTGACTACTTTGGTTCATTTTCAGGATACAAAATTAAACATCCAAAAGAGTGTTTAATCAACCAATCGGCTACAGAATTACCTCCGTTGTCGTTGCCTTTTAGAATATCCTACTCAGGGTTTAGATATCTAGGCATTGCAATCACACAGTCTTTTAGTGCGTTACGAGAACAAAATCTTACTGTCCTGACGACAACAGTCAAATCTGACCTACAAAGGTGGGGTCACCTGTCACTCTCTCTAGCAGGAAGAGTTCAGACGATAAAAAATGAACATACTGCCCAGATACCTATACATCTTCCAATGCCTACCTATTTTTTGCCTAAATCTTTTTTCACTGCTATTGATAATATTATTTCCTCATTTATTTGGGCTGGTAAACATGCTAGAGCTAGTAGACCATTACTGCAGAGGGACAGGTCCATAGGTGGGCTTGGTTTACCTAACTTTATGGGCTATACTGGGCCACAAACACACATAAGATCATGCTCTGGTTCACTTCGCCCCAGAATGACTGGTGTCTTGTGGAGGCCAACTCATGTCGATCCACGTCACTTCAAGCCCACGTGTGTAGCACTCTGCCCCTTTCCCCCTCACAGGTCACATCTAACCCTGTTGTAATTAACACTCTAAAGATCTGGGCACAAGTTAGACGTCACTTTGGTTGGCTCACTCTTCCTCAAGCAACTCCTGTCTGTAATAAACCATCTATTTCTACCAGCCACAATTGACCCCCGATTCTCTTACTTGGAGAGGGAAGGCATCCGCTGCATAGGGGAGTGGGAGTTATACATTGATGGCCTGTTTGCCTACGGGTTGCCTTTCATTTAAAAGGATCTGATTTTTTCAGATTCTTTCAACTAAGGGATTTTGTTAAGACCCACTCTCCACAATTCCCCCAAACCCTGCCTCCCAGTGGGAGTGGATCTGGTACTTAAAGCAAGAACTTTATCTAGGCGCCATGTTTCTTATTTTTATGATCTTTTTTCTCTGGTTGATGAATCTGCCATTAAAAAGATTAGAACTAATTGGATAAAGGAACTACAGATCACCCTCTCTGATGACTTTTGGAGGGAGGCCCTGAGAGCCGTCAACTCATCCTCCAGTTGCGCTAGACTTAGCCTAATACAGTTTAAAGTTCTCCATAGACTACATTATAGCAAGGCTAAGCTCTCCAGGATTTATCCAGATAGATTGGGTGACAGGTGTGATAGATGCTCCCAGGCCCCCTGCGACCTGACTCACATGTTCTGGTTGTGCCCTAAATGATCTACCTTCTGGCGATCTTTCTTCGAATGTATTTCTGAAATTGTAGGTCTAAAAATCTCTCCATCCCCTCATGTAGCTATTTTTGGTAGGCCCCCAGATGGAATCAACTTGACAAACATCCAAACCAATGTCATTGCCTTTACCTCCTTGATTGCTCGTAGGAAAATCCTTCTCTTGTCTCTTCTATTTTTGTAAAGTGTTAAAGAGCTTTCCGCATTGCATGTGGTTGACTTGATGCTAGAAAATGTTTATCTGATAGTGACTGTCTGTGAACGTTCTTTGAGTTGTCTGTGATTCTCGACTTTGCATAAGAGGCCCTTTTTCCTAGTGGTTATTTTAGACGGAGCATCCGAGGGGATTAAGTGTTAAAAGCAGGTCCGGGGAAGTCGTGCGAGGTTTGTCCTCTCCAGAGAGAGAGAGAGAGGCGGCCGAGCCTAGCTCCCGAGGACCGATTAAAAGGTTAGCAGGAATAATATAAGAGGTCCCGTATCCCCGTTCCCTCTCCCCTTTCCTCGTAGCCGGGTGCTGAAAGAATTTCTCCGTGGCCCATAAGTGTCTTCAGGACAGAGACGAGACCAGTGGGCGGGAGGTTGATTAGATATTGTTTAAAAGTAAATAACGGAAGGCTACGAGAGGGGCCTGCGGTGGTAACCGGACGAGAAGCGGACTGAAAACCCAGCCGAAAATGAATCTCTGTGGACTAAGAGCCCGCTGGTAGCAGTCCACTGTGTGTTCCGAGAGGCCACGGGCGACACGTGCTGTTTCCCTCCGCCGGGAGGAAACAGCACGTGTCGCTCACCTGGCGAGAGGAGTCTCAGTTCTGACGCTGACTGAGAGCTGCTCGCTTCATTGTTTGTGCTTTTAATAAAGTTGTGTGAACAGCTGGAGGTTACTGAGGAGAGGGCGACAATGGGCAGACGGAGCTTGAATAATAAAGTGTATTTATTGCTGGTTCTGCCGGCCGTCCTCCCCGTAGCCAGACTCCACTGTTCAGTATTGTATACTTCCCCTGATATACGCTTCACAGGCGTCTTGTGTGTGTGAAATAGTTCAGTTTAGCAGCATTCATCCTGTTATTATCCAACACACACATCCTTCCCCTTGTGTCGAATGATTATTCCAGAATGTCAAATTGAATTACATGCAGCTGAATCTGATTGTCTTGACGCAGCGAACAGGGAAAAGCCAACATAGAATATAACCTGATGTACACTTCCCTGTTTTGTTCACGAGTCACAAGTTAGTTTTGTAGTCAAGTCACATGATCTAAACTTTGTGCAAACACAATTAGTTTTAATGTTTCTCTCCTGCAACTTGATTGGATGCTGTCAGTTCAAACTAAGTGGATCTGGGGAGCTGTTGAATCGCTGACTGAATGAATGAATGAATACTTTAGGAAAGAATATGAATTGATTTGTGCAACACTTTTTAAAGGGTATGCATGTTCTAAAATAAGGCTGAAGTTAAAGTCCAACTTGAGTTGCAAGTCGAGTCTAAGTCATTGAATGTGTGAGTCCAGTCTGACTCGAGTCCAAACCTCTGCAGAATGCCCACTTTATTATGTAATGTCTTCACCTTGATGCTATGTGTGCTACACTAGAGGCTGGTATAACTTTAGTGGCGGGTCCTTGTCCATAAGCTTCAATACAGACAATCAGATGTGGTAAAACTGCTTCTCAGTGCAAAACCAATCAGCAGCAATGTCTGTACCACATGACCAGTGGGCTAATCCAATCAGGAGATGTGTCAAGGACACGTCTGTTGCACAGATAGTTTAAGTGCAAATATAAATGTCTCAAGGTTTTCCTTTGGATGTGTGTGTGTGTGTGTGTGTGTGTGTGTGTGTATCTGTGGATGTCTGTTAAGCTGAGTGTGTGTGTGTACAATATGCCAGTGGCACATAGGCACATGTGTTGGTCCAGAGGAGATTGAAAGTGAATTGGAAGCTATTAATCTGACCTGCCCTTGCCATCAGATTTGGTTTGGAGCAGAATATTATAGAACATATCCACGAGTACAGTCTGAGTCTGCACAGCCTGCTTCTCTCTGCGTCTGTATCGCTCCCTGTATCTACTTCCTGTCCATCATTCTTCCCATCCACAGGTGGAGCAGCATTTTACACCTCAGCCTTTTAATTCATCTGTAACCCTCCCTCCCTCCATGCTCTGATGACCCCTCCTCTCTGTGAATTAACTCTTCCAGTGGATTCACACAGATGTGGATACACTGACAGTTCTCGTTGTACAAATCAGGGAGGTGAAACAGACCGTGACAAGTTCGCCTTGACGTTTCATTTCTTATGAGACTTGCAGTCGAGTCAGTCTCGGAAATGTATAATTTAGCAAAAAACAAAAAACAGCTATTTCATAAGGGTGGTAAGACTGTCGGCAGCTTCTCCGTTATGCTGTGTAGAACCAGAACACTCAGTTCCAAGTAAAGTCTTTCTCTTAACACATTTGTATTACCTTCTGTAGAGTCCAAGAGAAACTTACAAAGGTTTATGAAGATTAACAAACCATCGTTATGTATTATGGTATACACTTGAAATATAGCACAGCTCAAATTACAGAGCGAGAAAAAAGAAGAAGAAGACATATAAGAGCAATAGTTTAAACAAATGCCTTCTATTACAGTTCTCTTGTTTTCTCTTTTCTCACAAGGACAGAATTAAACAACTGTGAAATTGACATTTAGAGTGAGGAGAAGAGCCGGACAGTCACACTGAAATGAGTAGATGAGTAACATTCCAGCCGCAGTAAGCAAATGAAAAGTGATGCACAAATAAAAGCCAGGAGGTAAAATGGAAGAAACGATGTCTGACAGCGATTTAGAATAAGTGCAGAGCGAAAAAAAGGTCTGATCTGTGTGTCAGTGTGGATCGGCAGAGGCAACTCTCCCAGTCTGGCCTCTCTCTGCTTCTGCAGATGATTAAACACGGTGTGAAAACTACAAATGATTTACTGTCTGGGAGCAAAGGGGTGAAGAAGAGCGATAAAGACAGAGGGAGAAGAAGAGCGAGGGAGAGCTGAGCCAGCACTCAGAGCTCCTTTAGCACTAATAACTGGCTAACAACTATTCCTCTTTCTCCTTTAAACCTCTCTCTGATACGACCTCCTTCTAACTCCTTCCATCCGCTCCTCAACACAAGTCCTCTCTTTTCTGAGAGAGTCCATTTATCTTTATGATAAACGCTCATTGGTTTTGTTAGCGTCTTCAACCAGGTCATTACGATTCACTCAACTGTACTTTTTCAATTTCCCCCGTATCGCCGTCTGTGCACTGAGCGTTCTGGACCTCTGCTGTGTGAGCGCTCGTGGTGACAGACTGAAGGTCTACAGTCTGAATACGAGACGTCCTGCAGGAAGAAGCTTCCATATGTGTTCGAAATGCTAAAGAAAACAGAACCTTTTGAGTTAATCGTTCCTTCAACGCCGTGATTAAAACAATGTGTTTACAGCCAATGTGCTACAAGAAGTGAAGAAGTGTCCAAAGATCTGTTATAGTGTAACGTTGAACCTGCATCTTGGTAAGACGTATTATAAAGGATATATGTAAGGATCAATAGAAAGGGCTTCAACTATGAAAATAAAGCTGGTAAATCTTCTTTCTTTCAAACGTTCCCAAACAATTCTGTTTTTTAATTCATTTAGTATATTTAAGAAGTTTTACAACTGTGCTGTCGTCACATTTTGCCAATATCCATTCAGAGTGTAGCGAAGCACAAACACACAAACACACAAACACGCTGACGAGTTCCAGGAGAGGAAAGAATGAATTCTTACACACAAAGAGGATTTCACTTGTGGATTAATCCACAGCAACACCAGTCTGAACCCACAATGTCAGAAAGTGGAGCAGCCTTTTCATTTTAGTGAAGTAACAAATACACACACACACACTCACAGACACACACACACACACTCACAGACACACACACACACACACACACTCACACGCACACACACTCACACACACACAAAAAAAAAAAGAAAAAAAAAAAAAAAAAAAAAAAAAACAAAAAAAAAAAAAAAAAAAAAAAAAAAAAAAAAAAAAAAAAGAGAAAAAAAAAAAAAAAAAAAAAAAAAAAAAAAAAAAGAAAACGTAACAACGACACAAAAAGAAAAAAAAAAAAAACAAACCAAACACACACACAAAAACACAACACTCACACTCACACAAAACACACAATCAAAAACACAAAAAAAAACACAACACAAACACACACACACACTCAACACAAACAACACACTCACACACACACAAACACTCACACACAAACCACACTCACACACTCAACACACACACTCACACACACACACACACAGACACTCACACACACTCACACACTCACACACACACACTCACACACACACACACACAGACACTCACACACACACACACACACACACCACACTCACACACACACACTCACACACACACACACACACACCACACACACAGACACTCTCATATTTCCTCTCATTCAGCGCGAGTGATGTAATTGAAAGCTACGCTGGTGAAGTGTAAACCAGCGGCTGTGTCAAAGACAGACTTCGAGGTTATCCTCACTCACACACACACACACACACACACACACACACACACTCACACTCACACACACACTCACACACACACACACACACACACACTCACACACACACACACACACACACACACACACACACACACACACACACACTCACACTCACTCACACACACACTCACACCTTTCAAGCTAAAAAAAACCCACCCGACTCGAATCTATCGTTAAACCACAACGGTCGCATAGCAAGGCTACAACACTCAGCACAATGAAAACGTAAACGCTCCGAGTAAACCTGCTAACTCCTAAATGTGCTAACCTTGAGCCTTTTAGAATTTTAGCATATTTAGCATGCTGCTATGTTAGCAGGGTTAGGGTTAATACAAAATACAGCTGAGGCTGAAGGAACCTATGCTTTAGATATATCCTGTCATAATCTGAAGTTGGCTTGTTGGTGGCTTTATTCCAAACACAGCGCTGTGTTGTACCTCTTTACCATTTGCACCACATGTGTAACTAAAATAGTCGGCTGCAAATACAGAGGTAAGAAAATCAACAATCATCACATTTCTATGTTGTGATCACATTAGCACAACATCCCAAAGCTGGAAGACTCAGCAGAACAACACAGCAGAAGTAGCAGCGAACGCCTCGGACATTAAACCACAAGAGCAGCCGTGTGCTTCAGAGATTACATAAGAGCATACAGGGCTTTACAGCTTGTTTGACCCAACCATCCACCTGACTGTGCAGACTTTGTCTCTTTTAGGACGACGAACGGAGAGAAACAAAGAGACAGAGGATGAAATAACAGACACAGCAACCTTCTCTGATTCAAGACATTTCACCTGGATGAATGTCTTTCCTGTTAAAGCAACTCTCCAACATTACTGTCTCTATTTGTTCAGCCTCTTCCTCTTCCGTTGTTTACACATTAATGTCCGGCCCAAGCAGAAGCTGATGTGATGTCTGCCTCATGGAAAGCTAAAAAGAGAAGATAGTCTATAAAAACTACATTTATTTCTCCGTGTTACAGGAAACACTTAGGTCAGCTGGCACCTTCCCTGGAGAGACAATGCTGTCCTTTAGTTATAGCACAGAAATCTAACTTTCCATCAACATGCTCGTATGCATACAGTACA
>NW_021166892.1:0-25748 GCF_900634415.1 Cottoperca gobio | reverse complement strand
TATAACTATAGGGAACAGTATAACTATAAGGAACAGTATAACTATAGGGAACAGTATAACTATGGGGAACAGTATAACTATAGGGAACAGTATAACTATAAGGAACAGTATAACTATAGGGAACAGTACAACTATATGGAACAGTATAACTATGGGGAACAGTATAACTATAAGGAACAGTATAACTATAGGGAACAGTATAACTATGGGGAACAGTATAACTATAGGGAACAGTATAACTATGGGGAACAGTATAACTATAGGGAACAGTATAACTATGGGGAACAGTATAACTATAAGGAACAGTATAACTATGGGGAACAGTATAACTATAGGGAACAGTATAACTATGGGGAACAGTATAACTATGGGGAACAGTATAACTATAGGGAACAGTATAACTATAGGGAACAGTATAACTATAAGGAACAGTATAACTATAGGGAACAGTATAACTATAGGGAACAGTATAACTATAAGGAACAGTATAACTATAGGGAACAGTATAACTATAGGGAACAGTATAACTATAGGGAACAGTATAACTATAGGGAACAGTATAACTATGGGGAACAGTATAACTATAGGGAACAGTATAACTATAGGGAACAGTATAACTATAAGGAACAGTATAACTATAGGGAACAGTATAACTATAGGGAACAGTATAACTATGGGGAACAGTATAACTATAAGGAACAGTATAACTATAGGGAACAGTATAACTATAGGGAACAGTATAACTATGGGGAACAGTATAACTATAAGGAACAGTATAACTATAGGGAACAGTATAACTATAGGGAACAGTAAACTATAAGGAACAGTATAACTATAGGGAACAGTATAACTATAGGGAACAGTATAACTATAGGGAACAGTATAACTATGGGGAACAGTATAACTATAGGGAACAGTATAACTATGGGGAACAGTATAACTATAAGGAACAGTATAACTATGGGGAACAGTATAACTATAGGGAACAGTATAACTATGGGGAACAGTATAACTATGGGGAACAGTATAACTATAGGGAACAGTATAACTATAGGGAACAGTATAACTATAAGGAACAGTATAACTATAGGGAACAGTATAACTATAGGGAACATTATAACTATAAGGAACAGTATAACTATAGGGAACAGTATAACTATAGGGAACAGTATAACTATAGGGAACAGTATAACTATAGGGAACAGTATAACTATGGGGAACAGTATAACTATAGGGAACAGTATAACTATAGGGAACAGTATAACTATAAGGAACAGTATAACTATAGGGAACAGTATAACTATAGGGAACAGTATAACTATGGGGAACAGTATAACTATAAGGAACAGTATAACTATAGGGAACAGTATAACTATAGGGAACAGTAGTAACTATGGGGAACAGTATAACTATAAGGAACCAGTATAACTATAGGGAACAGTATAACTATAGGGAACAGTATAACTATAAGGAACAGTATAACTATAGGAACAGTATAACTATAGGGAACAGTATAACTATAGGGAACAGTATAACTATGGGAACAGTATAACGATAGGGAACAGTATAACTATAGGGAACAGTATAACTATAAGGGAACAGTATAACTATAGGGAACAGTATAACTATAGGCCGAACAGTATAACTATGGGGAACATTAATAACTATAAGGAACAGTATAACTATAGGGCCACAGTTATAACGATGGGAGACAGTATAACTATAGGGGAACAGATAACTATGGGGGAACATATAACTATAGGAACAGTATAACTATAGGGAACAGTATAACTATAGGGAACAGTATAACTATAAGGAACAGTATAACTATAGGGAACAGTATAACTATGGGGAACAGTATAACTATAGGGAACAGTATAACTATAAGGAACAGTATAACTATAGGGAACAGTATAACTATAAGGAACAGTATAACTATGGGGAACAGTATAACTATAAGGAACAGTATAACTATAGGGAACAGTATAACTATAGGGAACAGTATAACTATGGGGAACAGTATAACTATGGGGAACAGTATAACTATAGGGAACAGTATAACTATAGGGAACAGTATAACTATGGGGAACAGTATAACTATAAGGAACAGTATAACTATAGGGAACAGTATAACTATAGGGAACAGTATAACTATAAGGAACAGTATAACTATAGGGAACAGTATAACTATAGGGAACAGTATAACTATGGGGAACAGTATAACTATAAGGAACAGTATAACTATAGGGAACAGTATAACTATAGGGAACAGTATAACTATAAGGAACAGTATAACTATGGGAACAGTATAACTATAGGGAACAGTATAACTATAGGGAACAGTATAACTATAGGGAACAGTATAACTATAAGGAACAGTATAACTATAGGGAACAGTATAACTATGGGGAACAGTATAACTATAGGGAACAGTATAACTATAAGGAACAGTATAACTATAGGGAACAGTATAACTATAAGGAACAGTATAACTATGGGGAACAGTATAACTATAAGGAACAGTATAACTATAGGGAACAGTATAACTATAGGGAACAGTATAACTATGGGGAACAGTATAACTATGGGGAACAGTATAACTATAGGGAACAGTATAACTATAGGGAACAGTATAACTATGGGGAACAGTATAACTATAAGGAACAGTATAACTATAGGGAACAGTATAACTATAGGGAACAGTATAACTATGGGGAACAGTATAACTATAAGGAACAGTATAACTATAGGGAACAGTATAACTATAGGGAACAGTATAACTATGGGGAACAGTATACTATAAGGAACAGTATAACTATAGGGAACAGTATAACTATAAGGATTTGTTATATATTCCGTGTGTTTTGCTGAAGGAAGTCACCTCAGTTTGTTTACTGAGCATGAAACATTTCCCTCAAAGTTTAGACCTGACCTGATAGACCTTTTACTTTGCTTCTCTCAGCACATTTACTGCTTTCGTCTTCTTTTTGTCCCATCTTTACACATCTCTCTCACCTTAAACTCTTCTCACTGTGCAGTCTATGCTTCAGTTGCTCACTGTCTCTACACTGCCTCCTCTTCCTCATTCTCTCCTTCATCAATGTTCTAAGATGCTGCCAGCTCTTTTTCTTCCTGGAGTTTTCCATCAGGGGTTCTTCGATTCTGTACAGCTGACTGGATAAAGAGAAGATGGAGTGTGTGTGTGTGGCGGTGATGGTGTGTGTGTGTGTGTGTGTGTGTGTGTTGTGTGTGTGGTGTGTGTGTGTATGTGTGTGTGTGAGTGTGTGTGTGTCTGGTGTGTGTGTGTTTGGGTGATGGGTGTGTGTGTGTGGGGGGGGGGGGGGGGCTGATGGTGTGTGTGTTTGGGTGATGGTGTGTGTGTGTGTGGGGGGGGGGGCTGATGGTGTGTGTGTTTTGGCCAGCAGCAAATGTCATGGGATATCACACGTGGTAATGCTTCACAGCGTCTCATGTCAGCTCCTCTTTTCCCTAAGCTGTCGGGTCAGACACACCACACGCACACACGCACACACGCACACACGCACACACACACACAACACAGTAAAGGTACATGGACAGGTGACGGTAACAACAGATTTGCTTGCTGCTTTGTGAGCTTTCAAACAGTCGTTGTTTTGTCTTCTCTCTGAATCAGATGGAAACCCTCTGCAACATTAATATAATCACTATTAACACATACAATGCAGAGTACTTGCCTTTTATCTGGCAAATAATTATACAGGTTTATCAGTGAAAGATAATAAAAAGAAATAATGATATATATATAGATGCATAGATCCCAGCCTGGTCTCACGCAGGGGGTCAAATCAGACGCTCGGGCAGCGGCGTGTTGATACTGAAGCACAAGGCAGCCTTCAGCGTGTGTGTGCGACACACCGGGCTTCCAACTAACTCCACCTAACTCCCACCAGCTCATTGAGACACTCAGAGAAACATAGCGTTCAGAGGGCAGGAGGAACGGGTGGCAGATATATTTACCGACGACGTTCATACTTTAAACTACGTAGTTATTTCAACCACAATCCAAGAAGTTTTGTTCCCTAAAACTAACCACAACCGTTTTCACAACGTTGACCATGTGACTGATTCACTGCAGAGCAACAGGTCAAGCAGCCAGATATGACGTGTACGGATGAGATCACACTGTAGTTTGTGATTCCTTATAATTAAAGGAGGCAGTTGTTCTGCATATGTGTACTAAAGGATGTGACTGGCTGTGAATAGATACGCACAGCACATTGTGGAGGAGCTGTGCCTCGGTCTCCATCTTAAACAGATGAGCATACAATTCCCCTTCCTGAAAGGTCAAAGGTCAGGCATCATCTACAGGTCCGCTGGCTTTCTTAACTGTGACACATCTTCAAAAAGAAAAAAGTTTCAGTCACATGAAAAATGTTTTCTTTTAAGAACTTCGCAGCTCCCCACGTATCTGACTGTGTCTGTTTCTCCCACTCTGTTTGTCCTCCAGATGGCCGCTGCACAGCTGCCCAGGATTCCTGAACACAAGCTCTTCCCTGTTGCTGTGGCAACCAGCGCTGAAAAAATATATTAGAAAAGCCTCTGTGTGTGTGTGTGTGTGTGTGTATGTGTGTGTGTGTGTGCATTTGAATTGTGAACGACACACATTTTGGCCAATTAAAATCCTCCGCTCATCATTCAATATCGTGACAGAGCATCTATTCTTTAAGTTAAGTTTAGTTTGCTGCTAGTCCTAATGTGTTATCTTTTTACTAAAGATCAAGTTCATTTGATGCTACATGCCCAACACTGCACACACACACACACACACACACACACACACACACGCACACACACACACACACACACACACACACCGTCAGATCTTTGTGAGATTATCAGAGTACTACGAGTTAATTTGACGCTCCATCGCCTCCTTGTAAACAGACTGTTTGAGAGAGATTAAGTTTACTAACTGGTTCACTAACAGCTGACGTGACTTTTAGCAGCGATGGCGAGATATGGAAGTAGCAGGAACATAATCAGATAGAAGAGGCACACACATGCACACACGTCTCCTCTGGAACATTTGGTGGGATCTTCTGTGCTGTGTGATTTGGTTTCTTGTTTCCTCTCTTTGTGATGTAGTATGTTGGTAATGTGATGCGGATGATAAGTGTGTAGGTTTCCTCTCCTGCCCACTGCTACACTGCCAGGCTTGTGTAACAGAGGAACACACTGAGCAGCACTGACACAATACAACTGCTGACTGAACCAAACAATACTTTAAATACTGGAAAATAAAAACACCAAGAGTCCAAAATAACAGAGAATATCTGCTCATGTTTCAGGACCCGTTTATTAATTGACATCGGCTGCTTTCATTACGTGCCGAGTGCAGAAGTCGGAGCACAGTAATGAGAACAAACAATGGAGATGAACGTGGATGGGAAAGCAACGAGGGAGTGAGAGACGGGATGGACGGGGAAAGAGCTTTGAGTGGAAGAGAGCCAACAGATGTGTGTGAGCTGAACAGTACACACTCACAGCCGATACACAGCACTAAACTTGCAGCGACAGACTTCTAGCTGCAGCAGTGTGTCCTCTGAATATTCTCTACAGCAGCATCCAGCTTCATTATTATTATGAGCTCGAGTTTATAAATTAAACTCAGGGTCAAACTTTTATTTTGAAATGTTTCAATACTCGTTGGTAACATTTGCCAAGGACAGACTGCTTCGATCGTGTCGTGCAGGTATACTGAATAACATTACACTAGTGCTGCCTGTATGAGAGACACATAATCAATGACACATTTAATGTGTTTGTTTGGACATAAATATGAACCTGATAGGAACATTTTACAGATCGTGTTCTGTCAAACTGATGATTCAGTCATCAGTAAGCTCTATAAATAGATATCTGCAAGATATGTAAGTATAAATGTTGGTATTGGAATCCACTGGGGGAGGCTGTTGCTCAGGAGGTAGCGCAGTCGTCCAGCAGTTCAGAGGGTCAAAGGTTCAATCCCCAGTCCCTGCATGTCGAAGTGTCCTTCGGCAAGTTACTGACCCGCATTGCTGCGTGAGTTATTATCCCTACTGCGTGGCGCCTCTGACTCTGGTGTCTGTTTGTAGTCAGAGTAGTATCAACCAATCACATTTGAGTGGGCACATCTGATGACGATGTGCTGCTTGTGAAATAATCAGAATCTACAACGTCTCTCAACTCAAACTCCATTTTTACGTCTAACTGGACCCCCAGAAATATTTCCTGTTTCCCCCGGAGGCTGAATCGTCTTCAGAACGAGCCGATTGGTTTTGAGTTATCAGTAACTGAATACCTTTTCAGGTAGCGACTTCCAATCGTGCTCTCTTTCACTTCAAAAGTTAATTATATCTTCAGAGTAACAAAAGCTTAGTTTCAGAGACAAAGCACAAACTTCTGCTTCGTTCATTTAAAACAACATTAGTAATCACTGCTGTATTCTGCACAACGATGATAGCTGGACTTATCTGTTCTACTCTGAGAATCAAATTTCCCTTTCAACGCTGCGTTAGTCTTTATAATAAACACCTGATATTACTGTTGCTATGCAAAGTCTGCTGCTGCTGCTGCTGCTGCTGTTGCTGCTGTTGCTGCTGCTGCTGCTGTTGCTGCTGTTGCTGCTGTTGCTGCTGCTGCTGTGCTGCTGCTGCTGCTGCTGTAGCTGCTGCTGCTGCTGTTGCTGCTGTTGCTGCTGCTGCTGCTGTTGCTGCTGTTGCTGCTGCTGCTGCTGTTGCTGCTGTAGCTGCTGCTGCTGCTGCTGCTGCTGTTGCTGCTGTTGCTGCTGCTGCTGCTGTTGCTGCTGTAGCTGCTGCTGCTGCTGCTGCTGCTGTTGCTGCTGTTGCTGCTGCTGTCCTTTGTGTTGTTCTGAGAATCTGAGACATTCCCATTCGACATCTGTGTGTGTGTGTGTGTGTGTGCGTAGGAGGTCTTTAGAAAGAGTCTCTGTCCTCTGCGTTCTTCTATTGTTTGGCAACATCATCATTTGAGACATAACAAGACGACACATTAATCATTATGATCTGAACATGTGTGGCATCAGCAGGGACGACTATCACCTCCAGCAGGGACTCCATGCTTCCTAAATTGATACGTTGATTTCGGTTCACAGAACAAGGCACACAACATGCACTGGTACAAACACACACACACACACACACACACACACAGACACACAGACAAACACACACACACACACACACACACACACACACACACACACACACACACACACACACACACACACACACACACGTCAGTCAACAGTTCCCACGATAACACCACGCAGAGAGCAATCATTGGCAGCGAGCGTTAATGCCGACTAATGACTGTCATTTACCCAACTTAAGAGAACGACTTCATTCTCATTTGTTCAACTAGTTTATCACCAATGTACTATCGCAACACTTATTTGTCATGAAAATGAACACTTGTCTTCTAAAGTTAAAAGTATTTCCATCTATGTTTGAAGTAAGTGATCCATCATGCGTGGTCTACAGATCCAGAGCTGCAGAGCTCAGCAGCAGAACTGTGTTTTGCTTTAGTTGGAAGGGATCAGAATAGTTCTTCTGCACGATCTCATTATCAAACACCTCATTTGCATTTGCTAAATATGTCTGCAGGGAACTGTAATGGTGTCTACACATTACAATCTGTGTACGTGGTGTCTTTGCTACACCATATTTACCATCTTCTGCTATTTAAAGTGGAAACAGATGCAAAAACATCAATGAGCAAAAAGTTCACTTGGGTGCAGAGTGTTTGTATTTGTTCTTCCTTTAATGTCAGCACAGAGTAACTAAAGCAAGAGGTTAGGGTTGGGGAACATCAACGTCCTTTTATATGCTGTGGGTTGAGTTCAGGGAAAGATGGAAGTGCTGGTAACATACAGAATGAAGTCAGTGAAACACGTGGTTCATCTAACCACCATGTGCAGTTGTGATGCCGTGCAAAGGAGACAGGGTTGGACAAAAAGCAACACAACTTCACAAGATGTAGATCCATGTAGATGCAGCCACAGTGAGTCAAGCCTGTTCTATGTTCATCAGCAGCGACTGACCAAGAAGTGTGGAGCTCTGAGGATAACCAGGCAGGCTGTTATAAACCTCACGCAGAGCCCGGGTACAGGAACCTTCTGTGCTAATCACCAGGTCTGCGGCTCTCTGAAGGCTGCTGCTCACCTTGGATGACCCCTTACCTATTCACACAAACACACACACACACACACACACACACACACACACACACACACCCTTTAATCTCTCTACAGGAGCCAGTGTGTTATTTCAGCGTCCACAGGCCCAGTGGGCAGCGCCGAGCTGACAATAATATGTATTGGCAGCAACCAGCATGAAGGCCGAGCAGTAATACATGACATCAACAGCACGGGGCTGAGCAGGAGGGTGTGTGTGTGTGTGTGTGTGTGTGTGTGTGTGTGTGTGTGTGTGTGTGTGTGTGTGCGCGTGTGTGTGTGTGCGTGTGTGTGTGTGTGTGTGTGTGGGGTTGACACACGGGGCCACAGACGAGGAGTGATAGTGACGGACTGGAGAGAATTGACCAAACAATCTTCCGTGTGATATTCACGATATTAAGGTCCAATTAAAATCGAGATTTCTTCTGTCAGTCAGAAACAGTCGGACAAAGCAATACACACGTTAGCTCTGCAAGCTAGCTACCATGCTCAAGTGTTAGCTATTTGTATTAATCATTTAAACATTGCAAATTATACATTTTTATATCGCTGGTCGTGAACAAACACGATGTTAAACTGAAGCTCGCTCACTAGTCAGTCACTCTTCTGTTGGTGGGAGGTGTTGTTGTCAGCTGAGGGGGGGCATGGGTGATAGATCTATCCGACCTGCAGAATATGCAGATGATTTGGTATAAGGAACTACTTTAAATAGATTGTTCCAATAAAGGGAGCAGAGGAACAGAGCTGCTGGTTATTTATGTGTTGGCTCGTTGGCAACAGGATTTTGCAGCTTATCTTTACTTCTGTTCTTCTTTCCTTAAATTGTTAACACTTAAATCTAGAAGATGTTTTCACTGGTTGTAATTTATTTTTAAATGTGTTTTCTTTTACTATCCTTCTTAATGAAAACAACTGAAAATCCTTTCTTCTTCCTTCCCTGAGAAGGTGAAGATAAATATATTTAAATATTGTTGTATGTGTATATTTACATTTACTGTATGTATTTTGCATTTTGATGCAGAGTCAGTTTGTGTGGGAGTAGCTCGGCCTCAGAGCGTGTTCTCTGTGAATGTGTTGTTTTGTCTCATGTCGCTTTACTATTTTTGCTAAAACAAGAAGATTAATCTCAAGGGGTTTATCCTAATATGATGTATATACTTTGCTTCTTTGATAAAAAAATTATATTTCATTTTAACAGAATATATACCAGTTATGTATCTATAACACTTGTTCCACATTTACTCACAAATAATCACAAAGCTTTATAATAAAAAAATAAAAAAAATTAATTCAAAGAAGTTAATTCAAAAAATAATTTATTAATAATAATAATAATAATAATAATAATAATAATAATAAATAAACATAAAAATAAACACAAAAATAGTTGGTTAAAACTAATTGGTTTGACTTATATATATTTGAAGTTAATGTACCTGCAGGATTCTTGCTGTTTGGAGTTGTATCCTCATGATTGTTTGAATAATACATTATTGCGCTTTTCTAGAAACTCAAAGACGCTTAAATAATGTTATGTATAATACTTTATGAGTATTTAGTGCTATAAAAGCAAGAGACTAAACCACACCATCAACCACACAGAGAGAATCAGATGCGACTGCAGGTTACTGATTTCTAATGGACTTTATGTCTCCGCTCGCCGTCTCCCTTCTACAGAAGTTAGATCACAAATGGAAGTAAAAAGGTGTGCTCTGCTGAAATGTTATTAAACCATCTAATTCGTCTGTGTCATTGCCAACGCTGCTTCTTAACTGCTGTAAAAAGTGCGACTTATAGATGTAACGGAACGCTTGACTAGGGGAAAGGTTGGCCATTAAAATGAAGTGCAGCTTCTGCCAAGGAACAAATTGTCTATTCAGTCAAATGGGATTTGCCAGAAGATGGTGTAGAGCCTGCAGAATTATATTATATGAACGTGTTCATTCTCTATTTCAGAAGATAATCTCAAAGCAAAGGCCATGTGTTGATGAGGGTGAAGGTTAAACAGTTTAATATTCTAATAAGTCTGAGGCTTTGTGCGTGCTCGTCCTGCATTAATGAATACTTATTACATCTCAGTGTACTTCTGTCTCTCATTGGTTAAACGTTGTTACTGCTTATAATACATTTAACAGATAGATATACAGAAACAGTGTTTTCTGCACTACTAGAGAAACACCAAGAGATCACCACAGTACCAACTGCAGAAGATAAAAGCCAAACAAGAAGGATTTCAATAAATATAAATAAAAATAATAATATGAATTAATATAATGTGTTTCTGTATAAATGGAGACACCTTCAGATTTGTATTAATTATGTGTAATTATGTACTGCTTTTAAATACAGTATTGCCTTTGTTGGAATAGTTGAATACTAATAAACTGTGTGGACATATGCTGTATTCATGTATAATAAAACACACACACACACACACACACACACACACACACACACACACACACACACACACACACACACACACAGTTTATTGGCCATTCTCTTTTTGTTCCATTGGCAGGGATTGTCTTGTTTTGACTGCTGTCACTAGCAATCACTTATGACACACACATTCACACTCTTTCTTTTCACACACACACACACACACACACACACACACACACACACACACACACACACACACACACACACACACACACTCACCATCAATGGGATTTCCTCGTGGATGTCTTCTTATCTGTGTCACACTGCTCTGTCAACAAGTGGCAGCAAACACAGGTTACAGCTTGTGAACAACATCAGCACCGGCGGTTCAAGAGCAGAAGATAAACAGGAAAGATGTCAATAATCTAGTCGGAGTGGTTGAAAGGAAACAATGGACAAATGAAGTGATAGAGGGAGAAGGACGGGTCCTTGTCGGAAGCCTTTCCATCCCTTTTTAACGGAGAAGTACAGTGACATTAGCATCGTGATTAACTGTCACATTAGCATAATGATTAATATTGGCATAAGCGCAGCTGCTGGGAGCGCATGAGAGACAGCCAAAGACAGACAACGTAAGTAGGCAATAAGAACAAGGGAGTATGAAAAAGAATCATGCTGAGCGGCAGAAGGAACAGAAGATGTCTTTATTTCCCATCACAGCTGTTGACAGCTTCAGCTCTCTATTCCTCTGCCCATGAATAGAATCGCTCTCCGTTCATGCTGCATGTCCAGGAGACGAGCCGTTCTTTCTATCCCCTCTGGGAAACGCAGCCACAAACCCCGACCTGTACAGACGAACACTCTGGGAACTCCACCGTACAGACAGACAATCCAGACTGTTATTCTAAAGCTGGAGATTAGACTTTTTAATAGAGGTTTCCCCCACTGTTGGTCCTTTTATTGATTATGAACAGTTCTGACTTCTGGCATCTTTCCAAATGATGTGAATGGTTGCCGCTGCCGCCTCCTCCTCTCGTGATCATGCACAACTCTTTAACGTTTATGATGATTTAACTTGTTCAACTGTGGAAACTACAGCGAGGTACACGATACCGGAGTTCCTCTCCACCGGCAGAGGACACACGGATCAATGACGAGAAGCATGAGCCTCAAAGTGGAAAATAAACTATCCATATTATTGTGAATTGTGGAATAATTCCCTGTATTTCAAGGTGCGCCCTGCTCCCTTGAGCTGTGATGAGATGTATTTGATAGCAGCAGCCTGTGGTTTAAACAGCGTGGCAGGATCAGAGGTACCCTGGAGCTGTCATGGTGGCTTTGTGTCCTACTGCCACTGCTTTAAAATACAGATTACTGTGGCGGCAACCACCCACTGTCTGAAAGCTCCTTTATGATTCGCCAAAGATGCACATAAGTGTCTCCGCGGGTCTGTACAGAGAAGGGGCTTCTGGGTAGCCAAAGGTCACCGAAGGTTTGAAGATTAGCAGATACACACATTGAAATATCAACACTGCATGGTGTGGACCTGAACATTAAACAAGTGTGTTGGTTGATCCACTTCCTTTCATGCAAAACATACAAATACACCCACAGGATCATCTCACAGACTGTGGGCACGTTCACGTCTGTGCAGCCTGTCCATTAAAAACCATTCAGTACGCAACAAAACCAAAACATCCAACATCAGCAGCTGCAGGCTGCGTAGAGTAATGCCCAATGTGGCAGCAGTGCAAGGTCATCTTCTACAGACTGAGGTGTGTGTACAACAAGAACACAACTTTTTAAAAAGAAGATGGACGACACCATCCATCACGGCCAATCTGCTCTCTCTGTTAGATTAGGCCGTGTTGTCGCAGAACACAACCTGCCTGCAGAGCAGCGTTTAACAGAAAGGTACCTTTCGAAATCACAGAAGGAAACACCTGCAGCCAATTGCACTGATTTTATTAAGCAGGTGTAGAGAGAAGTGGATAAGGGTGCAATTCACATTCATGCGTTTATTCTTTACGTTGTTGTGACGGCATGATCCGTCGATGAGTGTTAAGGTGCACAGGCACTCCAAAAATAGGCACAAAAAATTAAGAAAATACTGAGAAAAACAAAAAGGCTAGCGTGGCCTAAGGAGAGGTTTTACCCCCTGTAAGATATAAGTGCCGACTATATTTATATTAAAATATATATATATATTTATGGTCAGGATAACATATGGATGAAGTATTTGTCATTATCGCAGAAGATGTGTGTCAATTACATAGAATGAACTTAATTAACCTATGGGTTATCTTAAAGTTAAATATGTTATCTTTTATCATTTATTTACTTGCTGAAGTACTGATATATAGTAGTACTTGTGTTAAAGTTAAATTAGAGTACAGGAATCTTTAGTACTCATAGTCTCCTCATTATATTCTTCCATTAATTGGAACTGTGTGTGTGTGTGAAGGGAGGTACAGGTTCATTTTAACAACTCCTAAAATAAAATGAAGGACCCATTATAATTGTGATTATATGTTTTATGCATTATAATGACATGGGTTTAAGTTCTTCTTCTTTTTCTGAGTTTACAAAGGTCATGTCCTATGAATAGAGGACGTAACAGGTTTATGGTCAACTGAGATCTACTGCATTGCTGAGGACGGTAAGACACCACTTCCTCTGTCAATAGGGGCTTTAGGTGCTACTTTCGGTGACAGCTGATGGAAGGGATGTATGTAGAACAAGATAAGCATGACCTAAACTTTTGACCTCTGATATATGGTTTAACTGCTACTCACAGGTTTTGTTTATTGGAAGAAACAATTGAAAAAAAGTCCATCGAGAACGCGCTTGCATGTCCTGTGCTAAAATGCGCAGGAACGGGCCTTAAGATATAAGGGGATGGGGACTTCGGGTTGGGCGAACATGTGAGGGCAGCGTTGTCTCGTTCTCCCACGACTCTACTTTATGAACATTTCATTTATAACCACCGAATTTGAGCTAAAACAGTATTTGTGAACATAATTTGGAGTTTAAATTAGTACAGGCCGATGTGATGTCGAAAACTGCATCGAAAACGGCAAAGAATAAGGCAAAAAAGGCCGAAACTGCTGTCTGGGCTGTGAGTACAGTTGCTGGTCCGGACATGGCTAGCATAATTATTAGTAATTAGTTTGAAGAGAACAGCGCTAGCATTTCAGCTGATTTTAAAGCTGCCTTTGCGGTACTGGAGGTGAAACTGAACATAACGCAGACCACGGTAGCAGAACATGGTGAACGAATTGACTCTCTTGAGTCCAATACCAACCTGCAAGACCAGCGATTAAATTCACTCGAGGAGAAGTGTGCATTGCTAGCAGATAGCAATCCCAAACTAGCTGCGAAGACCGCAGATCTGGAAGGTCGGAGCCGCAGAAATAATATCAGAATCATTGGACTTCCTGAGTCTATTGAGGGACCCCGGCCTACAACCTTCTTTTCAGAACTTTTGGTCGAGCTGCTAGGCGCTGAGACTCTCCAATCCCCTCCCGAGCTGGACCGTGCACACAGAGCGGCAGCCGCTAAGCCGCAGCCGGGGGTGAGGCCGCAACCTGTGATAATGCGTTTATATCGCTACCAGGTCAAGGATCTGATTGTCCGGGAGGCCCGCAAGAGACGAGGGGATCTCCGCTACCACGGGACACCAGTGCAGATCTACGAAGACTTCACACAGGAGGTCCTCGAACAGCGGGCTAAGTACCGGGATATCATGTCAAAGCTGTATAACCTAGGCCTCAGACAGGCTCTTCTGTTCCCTTCTCGCCTGCAGATCACACTGGGAAAAGGTTTCCCTCGCCCGTGGAGGCTGTAACCTTTGCAGCTAGCCATGAACGTGAGCCGGCTAGCTAACCACTGATGTTGTGCTAGGCTAGTGGTGGCTGGGCTAGGCTAAGCTAAACCGCGCTAGCTGCATTGATGGTGGACTGGGTACGTTACAACCGTTATGTTGGGACACAATTTAATTTTATAAATCTAACGTTACCTAGTCAAGACAGAGCATAATGCGACATGTTGTTTACGTTACATTACATTTTTTGTACAATTATATTTTTATATTACCAGGTTAACATATGCTGTTCATGATTGTTTCTGGGCACGTTGCAAACGTCGTTCTGTTGGGACGTAATCTTTTATAACTAACGTTAAACAGCACATAGTGTGCACCTTTGCAATGTTCTTGTTAACACATGCTGTTCACAATTATCCACACTTATTAAGGAGGTTGTATTAGCATGATGTGGGTACTGAGACACTCTGAAGAAGGAGAGATGATTCAGGTAGGGAAGTCATTGCCAATTTTATTGGCAGGCACGTTTTTGGATGGAGCTGGGGGGTGGAGAGGGAGGGGGGCTGGGGCATGGGAGGAGGTGAGAGAGAGGGGGAGTAGTGAAATCGCTATTCTCCACCATTCCGGATTTGAATTCCCATCTATTAATATTGGGAGGAGATATGAATTGTGTTATAGACCCAACACTAGACAGATCTAGTTCCAGATCTGTTGCGCCCTCTAAAACAGCACAGACTCTCTCTGCTTTTATGGATCACTATGGCTACGTCGACCCGTCGAGATTTTTACACCCCTCGGTTAGTTAATACTCTTTCTCTTCCCATGCACATCGTTCATACTCGCACATAGATTATTTCATTGTCGATAAAACATTTATTTCGTCGATTGTCTCAGTTCATTACTCACCGATAACTGTATCAGATCATTCATCTGTGATCTTGGGCCTGCACTTTGATCATAAGCCCAAGGAATTTAGATTCTGGCGTCTCGACCCTCTTTTACTATCTGATGCAGGCTTTTGTGAGTGTATTTTGGAATCAATTGCATTCTTCTGTGAGACCAACCAAAATGAAGAGACCTCTGCGTCCCTACTCTAGGAAACCCTTAAAGCTTTTCTTAGGGGTAAGATCATCTCGCATACGTCTCATGTTAATAAAATTCGTAGAGCACGCCAAAGAGAGCTGGAGGAGGCTATCATTAATCTAGACAACCAACTCTTTTCCACTCAATCACCTGATATATTTAAAGAACGGATGGGGCTCCAAACAGAACTTGACCTTCTCCTAACAAGAGAGGCTGAACGACTCCTTCTACATTCACGAGGGTCTATATATGAACATGGAGATAAGGCTGGCCGTCTCCTGGCCCACCAATTAAAGGCTAGGGTGGCCTCGAATCAAATCACCCAGATTCGGGATGAGTTGGGCTCTCACACTTCCGACCCGGGAGAGATTAATAACATCTTTAAATCGTACTTCTCTCGTCTCTACACATCTGAATCCCCTGATAGCGAAGATCAGCTACTTACATTTTTTGATAAACTAGATATGCCCAAGATTTCTACTAATGACCAACAGATACTAGATGCCCCCCTGCAGCTCGCTGAGATTAAAGAGGCAATACATCCATGAATAGTGACAAATCACCGGGTCCTGACGGATACCCGGTAGAATTTTATAAAAAATTCTCAAATCAACTGGCCCCATTACTATTAGATATGTTTAATTTGTCGTACAACCTAGGCTCACTGCCACCCACCCGTATGCAAGCCTCTATCTCTCTGATCTTTAAGAAGGGCAAGGACCCATTGAACTGTGCATCATATCGCCCAATCTTGCTCCTGTCTGTAGATGGGAAAATACTCGCGAAGATTTTTGCTCATCAGTTGGAATCTATTATACCCTCCATTATCTCTGAAGATCAGACAGAATTTATAAGGGGGAGGCACTCCTTCACAAATGTCCGAAGACTTCGCAGCGTCATCCACAGTCCGCCTTCTCCTGCCGAACCGGAGGTTGTCATATCTCTTGATGCTGAGAAGGCCTTCGACAGGGTTGAGTGGGCCTATCTGTTTTCTGTCCTTCGACATCTGGGCTTCGGTCCTGGCCTCATCTCTTGGGTTAGACTTCTGTACTCTTCTCCTCACTCCTCTGTATGTACGAACACCCAGCGCTCCAAATTTTTACCTTTTTCCCGCGGGATGCGTCAGGGTTGTCCGCTTTCCCCACTACTATTCGCAATTGCTATCGAGCCATTGTCAATTGCTCTAAAAGCAGAGAGAGGAATTAAGGGAATTCAGAGGGGGATATCGAACACAGGGTTTCGTTATATGCTGACGACCTGCTTCTGTATGTGCGTGATCCTATAGCTAGTAATCCACACATGCTCTCACTTTTGACTACTTTTGGTTCATTTTCAGGATACAAATTAAACATCCAAAAGAGTGTTTAATCAACCAATCGGCTACAGAATTACCTCCGTTGTCGTTGCCTTTTAGAATATCCTACTCAGGGTTTAGATATCTAGGCATTGCAATCACACAGTCTTTTAGTGCGTTACGAGAACAAAATCTTACTGTCCTGACGACAACAGTCAAATCTGACCTACAAAGGTGGGGTCACCTGTCACTCTCTCTAGCAGGAAGAGTTCAGACGATAAAAATGAACATACTGCCCAGATACCTATACATCTTCCAATGCCTACCTATTTTTTTGCCTAAATCTTTTTTCACTGCTATTGATAATATTATTTCCTCATTTATTTGGGCTGGTAAACATGCTAGAGCTAGTAGACCATTACTGCAGAGGGACAGGTCCATAGGTGGGCTTGGTTTACCTAACTTTATGGGCTACTACTGGGCCACAAACACACATAAGATCATGCTCTGGTTCACTTCGCCCCAGAATGACTGGTGTCTTGTGGAGGCCAACTCATGTCGATCCACGTCACTTCAAGCCCACGTGTGTAGCACTCTGCCCCTTTCCCCCTCACAGGTCACATCTAACCCTGTTGTAATTAACACTCTAAAGATCTGGGCACAAGTTAGACGTCACTTTGGTTGGCTCACTCTTCCTCAAGCAACTCCTGTCTGTAATAACCATCTATTTCTACCAGCCACAATTGACCCCCGATTCTCTTACTTGGAGAGGGAAGGCATCCGCTGCATAGGGGAGTTATACATTGATGGCCTGTTTGCCTACGGGTTGCCTTTCATTTAAAAGGATCTGATTTTTTCAGATTCTTTCAACTAAGGGATTTTGTTAAGACCCACTCTCCACAATTCCCCCAAACCCTGCCTCCCAGTGGAGTGGATCTGGTACTTAAAGCAAGAACTTTATCTAGGCGCCATGTTTCTTATTTTTATGATCTTTTTTCTCTGGTTGATGAATCTGCCATTAAAAAGATTAGAACTAATTGGATAAAGGAACTACAGATCACCCTCTCTGATGACTTTTGGAGGGAGGCCCTGAGAGCCGTCAACTCATCCTCCAGTTGCGCTAGACTTAGCCTAATACAGTTTAAAGTTCTCCATAGACTACATTATAGCAAGGCTAAGCTCTCCAGGATTTATCCAGATAGATTGGGTGACAGGTGTGATAGATGCTCCCAGGCCCCCTGCGACCTGACTCACATGTTCTGGTTGTGCCCTAAATGATCTACCTTCTGGCGATCTTTCTTCGAATGTATTTCTGAAATTGTAGGTCTAAAAATCTCTCCATCCCCTCATGTAGCTATTTTTGGTAGGCCCCCAGATGGAATCAACTTGACAAACATCCAAACCAATGTCATTGCCTTTACCTCCTTGATTGCTCGTAGGAAAATCCTTCTCTTGTCTCTTCTATTTTTGTAAAGTGTTAAAGAGCTTTCTGCATTGCATTGTGGTTGACTTGATGCTAGAAAATGTTTATCTGATAGTGACTGTCTGTGAACGTTCTTTGAGTTGTCTGTGATTCTCGACTTTGCATAAGAGGCCCTTTTTCCTAGTGGTTATTTTAGACGGAGCATCCGAGGGGATTAAGTTTAAAAGCAGGTCCGGGGAAGTCGTGCGAGGTTTGTCCTCTCCAGAGAGAGAGAGAGAGGCGGCCGAGCCTAGCTCCCGAGACCGATTAAAAGGTTAGCAGGAATAATATAAGAGGTCCCGTATCCCCGTCCCTCTCCCCTTTCCTCGTAGCCGGTGCTGAAAGAATTTCTCCGTGGCCCATAAGTGTCTTCAGGACAGAGACGAGACCAGTGGGCGGGAGGTTGATTAGATATTGTTTAAAAGTAAATAACGGAAGGCTACGAGAGGGGCCTGCGGTGGTAACCGGACGAGAAGCGGACTGAAAACCCAGCCGAAATGAATCTCTGTGGACTAAGAGCCCGCTGGTAGCAGTCCACTGTGTGTTCCGAGAGTGCCACGGGCGACACGTGCTGTTTCCTCCGCCGGGAGGAAACAGCACGTGTCGCTCACCTGGCGAGAGAGTCTCAGTTTCTGACGCTGACTGAGAGCTGCTCGCTTCATTGTTTGTGCTTTTAATAAAGTTGTGTGAACAGCTGGAGGTTACTGAGGAGAGGCGACAATGGGGCAGACGGAGCTTGAATAATAAAGTGTATTTATTGCTGGTTCTGCCGCCGTCCTCCCCGTAGCCAGACTCCACTGTTCAGTATTGTATACTTTCCCCTGATATACGCTTCACAGGCGTCTTGTGTGTGTGAAATAGTTCAGTTTAGCAGCATTCATCCTGTTATTATCCAACACACACATCCTTCCCCTTGTGTCGAATGATTATTCCAGAAATGTCAAATTGAATTACATGCAGCTGAATCTGATTGTCTTGACGCAGCGAACAGGGAAAAGCCAACATAGAATATAACCTGATGTACACTTCCCTGTTTTGTCACGAGTCACAAGTTAGTTTTGTAGTCAAGTCACATGATCTAAACTTTGTGCAAACACAATTAGTTTTAATGTTTCTCTCCTGCAACTTGATTGGATGCTGTCAGTTCAAACTAAGTGGATCTGGGGAGCTGTTGAATCGCTGACTGAATGAATGAATGAATATCTTTAGGAAAGAATATGAATTGATTTGTGCAACACTTTTTAAAGGGTATGCATGTTCTAAAATAAGGCTGAAGTTAAAGTCCAACTTGAGTTGCAAGTCGAGTCTAAAGTCATTGAATGTGTGAGTCCAGTCTGACTCGAGTCCAAACCTCTGCAGAATGCCCACTTTATTATGTAATGTCTTCACCTTGATGCTATGTGTGCTACACTAGAGGCTGGTATAACTTTAGTGGCAGGTCCTTGTCCATAAGCTTCAATACAGACAATCAGATGTGGTAAAACTGCTTCTCAGTGCAAAACCAATCAGCAGCAATGTCTGGTACCACATGACCAGTGGGCTAATCCAATCAGGAGATGTGTCAAGGACACGTCTGTTGCACAGATAGTTTAAGTGCAAAATATAAATGTCTCAAGGTTTTCCTTTGGATGTGTGTGTGTGTGTGTGTGTGTGTGTGTGTGTGTGTATCTGTGGATGTCTGTTAAGCTGAGTGTGTGTGTGTACAATATGCCAGTGGCACATAGGCACATGTGTTGGTCCAGAGGAGATTGAAAGTGAATTGGAAGCTATTAATCTGACCTGCCCTTGCCATCAGATTTGGTTTGGAGCAGAATATATATAGAACATATCCACGAGTACAGTCTGAGTCTGCACAGCCTGCTTCTCTCTGCGTCTGTATCGCTCCCTGTATCTACTTCCTGTCCATCATTCTTCCCATCCACAGGTGGAGCAGCATTTTACACCTCAGCCTTTTAATTCATCTGTAACCCTCCCTCCCTCCATGCTGCTCTGATGACCCCTCCTCTCTGTGAATTAACTCTTCCAGTGGATTCACACAGATGTGGATACACTGACAGTTCTCGTTGTACAAATCAGGGAGGTGAAACAGACCGTGACAAGTTCGCCTTGACGTTTCATTTCTTATGAGACTTTGCAGTCGAGTCAGTCTCGGAAATGTATAATTTAGCAAAAAACAAACAAACAGCTATTTCATAAGGGTGGTAAGACTGTCGGCAGCTTCTCCGTTATGCTGTGTAGAACCAGAACACTCAGTTCCAAGTAAAGTCTTTCTCTTAACACATTTGTATTACCTTCTGTAGAGTCCAAGAGAAACTTACAAAGGTTTATGAAGATTAACAAACCATCGTTATGTATTATGGTATACACTTGAAATATAGCACAGCTCAAATTACAGAGCGAGAAAAAAGAAGAAGAAGACATATAAGAGCAATAGTTTAAACAAATGCCTTCTATTACAGTTCTCTTGTTTTCTCTTTTCTCACAAGGACAGAATTAAACAACTGTGAAATTGACATTTAGAGTGAGGAGAAGAGCCGGACAGTCACACTGAAATGAGTAGATGAGTAACATTCCAGCCGCAGTAAGCAAATGAAAAGTGATGCACAAATAAAAGCCAGGAGGTAAAATGGAAGAAACGATGTCTGACAGCGATTTAGAATAAGTGCAGAGCGACAAAAAAGGTCTGATCTGTGTGTCAGTGTGGATCGGCAGAGGCAACTCTCCCAGTCTGGCCTCTCTCTGCTTCTGCAGATGATTAAACACGGTGAAAACTACAAATGATTTACTGTCTGGGAGCAAAGGGGTGAAGAAGAGCGATAAAGACAGAGGGAGAAGAAGAGCGAGGGAGAGCTGAGCCAGCACTCAGAGCTCCTTTAGCACTAATAACTGGCTAACAACTATTCCTCTTTCTCCTTTAAACCTCTCTCTGATACGACCTCCTTCTAACTCCTTCCATCCGCTCCTCAACACAAGTCCTCTCTTTTCTGAGAGAGTCCATTTATCTTTATGATAAACGCTCATTGGTTTTGTTAGCGTCTTCAACCAGGTCATTACGATTCACTCAACTGTACTTTTTCAATTTCCCCCGTATCGCCGTCTGTGCACTGAGCGTTCTGGACCTCTGCTGTGTGAGCGCTCGTGGTGACAGACTGAAGGTCTACAGTCTGAATACGAGACGTCCTGCAGGAAGAAGCTTCCATATGTGTTCGAAATGCTAAAGAAAACAGAACCTTTTGAGTTAATCGTTCCTTCAACGCCGTGATTAAAACAATGTGTTTACAGCCAATGTGCTACAAGAAGTGAAGAAGTGTCCAAAGATCTGTTATAGTGTAACGTTGAACCTGCATCTTGGTAAGACGTATTATAAAGGATATATGTAAGGATCAATAGAAAGGGCTTCAACTATGAAAATAAAGCTGGTAAATCTTCTTTCTTTCAAACGTTCCCAAACAATTCTGTTTTTTAATTCATTTAGTATATTTAAGAAGTTTTACAACTGTGCTGTCGTCACATTTTGCCAATATCCATTCAGAGTGTAGCGAAGCACAAACACACAAACACACAAACACGCTGACGAGTTCCAGGAGAGGAAAGAATGAATTCTTACACACAAAGAGGATTTCACTTGTGGATTAATCCACAGCAACACCAGTCTGAACCCACAATGTCAGAAAGTGGAGCAGCCTTTTCATTTTAGTGAAGTAACAAATACACACACACACACTCACAGACACACACACACACACTCACAGACACACACACACACACACACACTCACACGCACACACACACTCACACACACACACACACACACTCACAGACACACACACACACACACACTCACACGCACACACACACTCACACACACACACACACACACTCACACACACTCACACACACACTCACACACACACACACACACTCACACACACACACTCACACAGCACACACACACTCACACACACACACACTCACACCACACACACACACTCACACTCACACACACACTCACACACACACACACTCACACACACACACACACACACACTCACACACACACACACACACTCACAACACACACGCACACTCACACACACACACACACTCACACACTCACACACACACACTCACACACACACACACACAGACACTCACACACACTCACACACTCACACACACACACTCACACACACACACACACAGACACTCACACACACACACACACACACACTCACACACACACACACTCACACACACACACACACACACACACACACACACACAGACACTCTCATATTTCCTCTCATTCAGCGCGAGTGATGTAATTGAAAGCTAGCGCTGGTGAAGTGTAAACCAGCGGCTGTGTCAAAGACAGACTTCGAGGTTATCCTCACTCACACACACACACACACACACACACACACACACACTCACACACTCACACACACACTCACACACACACACACACACAGACACTCACACACACACACACACACACACACACACACACACACACACACACACACACTCACACTCACTCACACACACATTCACACCTTTCAAGCTAAAAAAAACCCACCCGACTCGAATCTATCGTTAAACCACAACGGTCGCATAGCAAGGCTACAACACTCAGCACAATGAAAACGTAAACGCTCCGAGTAAACCTGCTAACTCCTAAATGTGCTAACCTTGAGCCTTTTAGAATTTTAGCATATTTAGCATGCTGCTATGTTAGCAGGGTTAGGGTTAATACAAAATACAGCTGAGGCTGAAGGAACCTATGCTTTAGATATATCCTGTCATAATCTGAAGTTGGCTTGTTGGTGGCTTTATTCCAAACACAGCGCTGTGTTGTACCTCTTTACCATTTGCACCACATGTGTAACTAAAATAGTCGGCTGCAAATACAGAGGTAAGAAAATCAACAATCATCACATTTCTATGTTGTGATCACATTAGCACAACATCCCAAAGCTGGAAGACTCAGCAGAACAACAGCAGAAGTAGCAGCGAACGCCTCGGACATTAAACCACAAGAGCAGCCGTGTGCTTCAGAGATTACATAAGAGCATACAGGGCTTTACAGCTTGTTTGACCCAACCATCCACCTGACTGTGCAGACTTTGTCTCTTTTAGGACGACGAACGGAGAGAAACAAAGAGACAGAGGATGAAATAACAGACACAGCAACCTTCTCTGATTCAAGACATTTCACCTGGATGAATGTCTTTCCTGTTAAAGCAACTCTCCAACATTACTGTCTCTATTTGTTCAGCCTCTTCCTCTTCCGTTGTTTACACATTAATGTCCGGCCCAAGCAGAAGCTGATGTGATGTCTGCCTCATGGAAAGCTAAAAAGAGAAGATAGTCTATAAAAAACTACATTTATTTCTCCGTGTTACAGGAAACACTTAGGTCAGCTGGCACCTTCCCTGGAGAGACAATGCTGTCCTTTAGTTATAGCACAGAAATCTAACTTTCCATCAACATGCTCGTATGCATACAGTACAAACTGCACCTCCATGTTATGTTTGCTGTACTCCTCCTGCAGCCTTTATATCTCTCTTAAACACTATCAACTGTCTCACTGTCGTCTTCCCTTGTCTTCCTCTTCACCGTTTCTCTCCATCCTTTTATTCGTCTCCTCTCACTTTCCCTCCATTTGTCATCTTCATCTTTCCCCATCTCTGCTTCAATGAATCTCAAACACTCAGTCATATCTCTGCTGTTTCTACAAACTCATTCTTCCTCTTTTCACTGGACAGTGTTACTTCCAGATATATGAACTCTGTTTGGGAAGCTTGGCTGTAAGTATGCAAGTAACGCTGATGAAGCCGATTCATGACGAACTAACATGATGTGTCACAATCATGTCACAGTTTCTATTGGCCCAAAGCTAAAATGGGTGATAATGGAAACAATACGCTTGTTTTATTAGCGCAAATGGTCCCGTCTGTAGATGTGCACTTTGTAATGATGCGGAACAATTTTATAATCTATAGCAAATTATTCCGTGGACCCCCCTGGCAGAGTGCCACTTTGATTCTCACTGCTCTGAAGCCTGAAGGACACACAGCAGAGACTGGATCATCTCCCTCACGGTGGATTCAGGTTTTTAAGGCCCTATCACACAGCAGAAACGTTTGCTGGCGCATATGAAAATTAGCATATACAACGTATATGCACGTATACAGAACATGTACATGCTCAAAAAACGTTTCACGGCCTCAGCGTTCAATAACGTACACCAGCGTATTGCCGATATTCCGTATACGCCGGCATACGTTTCCGCCATACGGCGAAGGAATACGCTAGGGATGCGCTATGCATCTGTTGGGCATTCGTCAAATACGTTGGTCATTCGCTCTGACACGTTTTGTATAAGTACGTGATACGTTATCAATAGGCTCTGTATACGTTAGTATAGGTTGTATATTCTAATTTCTATATCCGCCAGCATACGTTTATGCCATACGGAGCTGTGTGACAGGGCCTTAACAGGGAACCCAACAAACCTTTCTACATCCACACATCATCTCCGCTCACACAGAAGTGAAGGTTCACCGTCTTACTCCAGTACGTCACAATGTTACCTGTGAAATATACGTTAATAAAAGTGTTAATTGTGTAGTTGTGTACTTGCAAGCAGATGTTGGGTTTGTCTCTTTGCAATGAGCCACGCGGGTCCACTTTCTATAAGACGATGGTGCAACAACGTCGGATCAGTAACTCTGGCCCTCTAGCGATCTTCACTTGTAACTATCAAGACTTGGATCCAGCCGGCCAGCATCACCTGGGACTGTTGTGAACATGTCAGGTGAAGTGAAACGTCCCAAAGCCAGCGTCTCTCGTCGATTCACAGCTGAATCATCACCTAATGGAAAACTAAACTTGTAAATGATGTAGCTTCATGTTTTCCTCAGAGCCAGGAAACGGGACGATGCTGAATGATTGAACGATGGATTAAGATATTATAATAATAGATGTAATTTATATAGCGCTTCATTAAACAGCACTTTTAGAGATGATACACAAACTCTAACTTCCCTCAGCCACAGAATAAAAAGGATATGGGCTTTCCACCATGCGGATGCACCAGCTGCGAGGAAAAGTTGTCTGCTTGAGGCAGAAGAAGACCACGGGTGCCAGCTCGGGGTAGGGCACCACTAACACACTGGTATCACTGCTGCCATCTTCATCATCCTCCTCACACTCTTCCTCCTTCTCAAGCCTCTCATCCAGAATAATCCCTTCCTCCTCTATTTCCTCCTCTTTCTCCTCTTTTGTCCGGGGACATGGGAGGCGGTACGGGGAGGGCCTGCGGGGGGAGGAGGTAGTGACGGCATCGTCGCTATAGGCACTGGCTATGGCTGTTGTTACCCTGGAGATTGTTGCCGTTGATGTTGCAACGTTGAGGCCCTCCTCCTCCTCGCTCGTCATGGCAACACAACAGTCTGGGAGGAGAGAGAAGACAGAGAGAAAA
>NW_021166891.1:140000-145000 GCF_900634415.1 Cottoperca gobio | reverse complement strand
AGCGAGATGCCGGCGTCCAGCTTCTCGTTCACCTCTCTGGACTGGACGCTGCGCTCCAGGGTGAGCGAGGCGCGGCTGAACAGGCTGTCCTGGAACTCCAGGAGCGCAGGTTCGATGCCCAGCAGCTCCTCCAGCCCCGTGCAGCCTGTGGGGGAGGGAGAGGAGGGGGGGTTATATAACCTGCCGGTGTCGGAGGTCAGTGTTCAGGTGTGTGCGGGACTCACCGAGGGCGTAGAAGGTGCTTCTGTCCATGGTCGCAGCATCTTTAGGGTCGAAGAGCAGCGATGCGACTTCTCTGCGTGTGAGCAGGTCGGGGGCGCTCTGAGGCAGCGCGAGCCTCTTCAGCTGGTGGGCCAATGATGTCATTCTCCTGATCACACACACACACACACACACACACACAGATTTTATACACAAATAAATCACTTCAAGCTGCAACAGAAACAATCTGCAGCTCTTTAGATGTTAAAGTTATTTTCCGACGTCTTTAAATTATTTAACAGTTTTATAATTTTAACATATTGTTTGTTTGTAGCGTCACCATATGTTGCTTTTTAGATTTATTATCACTGAAAATGTGTTTGAAAAACATTTTCTTAACCTGAAATCTAAAACTCTTATTTTAAAATTGTTTTTGATCAACAGAGAAATAAATATTTTAACAATCTGTTTAAAAAGTTTCAGCCTCAAATGTGGAGATTTCTCTGTTTTATATTAAAGACATTTAGACTATATGTGTAAGAAATGTAAAGTATTGTGTTGGATGCAGATCATCAGCTTTTATATAATGACTGTATTATATATTATTATTGAGATATTCTGGATGAGCAGACTCTCATGGCTGATTGTGTTTTAAATGTTGTATTAATAATAAAGTTAAAGAAGAATCCTTCAATATCTTACATCGACCCCTTTTTAAGAGGTGTTGGAAAGATTGAAGATAAACACAGATTGTGCTTTTTGTAATATAACAGATATGCAAAAAGAAAAAGGTATAAATATACAAATGTATTTGTTGTTAGAGATATTCTGTGCAGCCAGTATTTATTCTGTTTACAGACATCACGCGCTAACAGCACGTTAGCGCGAGACCAAAGCTTCTGAAAACAACGAGAATAAACTTCAAGACGTCGCAACAGTTTCACAACATCAACAAATCCATTAGAATATATATTTATTTAATAAAAAGAAATAAATCTCCGACCTGTTTTCTGTAACGCCAACAAACACATGTGAAGAGACCTCGTTCTGGGTGATTCTACATCCGGGTTACGTCACACGGGTAGGAGCCAATCAGAGCACAGTAGGCGGGGACTTCTTCTCCTTCTTCTTCTGTGATTTCGGCAGACTCGACGCTGCACGGCGCTCTGCTGCCCTCTAGCGGCCGGACTGTAAATTCCATTATTTTATAACATTAATTAATAAGTTACGATCAGATCAGATGTCACAGGTTCATTAAAGGTAAGTACACACACACCTGTGCACACCAGGAGTGCAACATTTAAAATACAACAAGCTGTTTCCACTTATCTATAATATATGTATAGATATATAATATCTATATATATATCACAATTAAAGAGAAATAAAATAACGTTGCTGGAGGAGGTGTAACACCGTCCAAAGCATGTCGGATGGCTGATCCAGATTATCTCCAATTGAAAATGCTTAATGTTCTTTTCTGTGTTATTATAATTCTTTAAAACCTGAAGAGAAGCTGTGGGATCAAACACAATATTATATACTTTAAAATGTTAGGAAATAGTGAGAAAAGTCCATCCAGCTCCTCACAGTCCTGATATCTTTAAATGTCTTTAAATGTCTTTAAATGTCTTTAAACATCTTTAATATCTTTAAATGTCTTTAAATGTCTTTAATGTCTTTAAATGTCTTTAAATGTCTTTAAACATCTTTAATATCTTTAAATGTCTTTAAATGTCTTTAATGTCTTTAAATGTCTTTAAACGTCTTTAATGTCTTTAAAAGTCTTTAAATGTCTTTAAATGTCTTTAAACGTCTTTAATGTCTTTAATGTCTTTAAACGTCTTTAATGTCTTTAAACGTCTTTAATGTCTTTAAACGTCTTTAAACGTCTTTAAATGTCTTTAAATGTCTTTAATGTCTTTAAATGTCTTTAAACATCTTTAATATCTTTAAATGTCTTTAAATGTCTTTAATGTCTTTAAATGTCTTTAAACGTCTTTAATGTCTTTAAAAGTCTTTAAATGTCTTTAAATGTCTTTAAACGTCTTTAATGTCTTTAATGTCTTTAAACGTCTTTAATGTCTTTAAACGTCTTTAATGTCTTTAAACGTCTTTAAACGTCTTTAAATGTCTTTAAATGTCTTTAATGTCTTTAAACGTCTGTAATGTCTTTAAACGTCTTTAAACATCTTTAAACGTCTTTAAATGTCTTTAAACGTCTTTAATGTCTTTAAACGTCTTTAATGTCTTTAAATGTCTTTAAACGTCTTTAAACGTCTTTAATGTCTTTAAATATCTTTAAATAGACTTCAACACGTGTGTCCGGATACTTGGCAGTAAGTCGAACTCGTTCCCAGTGAATGATGGCCTCCGCCAGGGCTAAGCTTTATCACCACGGACAGGATATCGAGGCGTAGTCGTGGAGGAGAGGGGTTGCAGTTCGGTGGCCTGAGGATCTAATCGCTGCTCTTTGCAGATGATATGGTCCTGATGGCACCATCGGTCTGTGACCTTCAACAGTCACTGGATCGGTTTGCAGCCGAGTGTGAAGCGGTTGGGATGAGGATCAGCACTTCAAAATCTGAGCAGCAGGCCGGAGAATTGGAGCAGCGGGGGCGGTACTGCAGTCACTTTACCGCACCATTGTGACGAAAAGAGAGCTGAGCCAGAAGGCAAAGCTCTCAATATACCGGTCGATCTTCGTTCCTACCCTCACCTATGGTCATGAAGGCTGGGTCATGACCGAAAGAACGAGATCACGGGTACAAGCGCCCGAAATGTGTTTTCTCAGACGGGTGGCGTCTCCCTTAGAGATAGGGTGAGAAGCTCAGCCATCAGGAGAGACTCGGAGTAGAGCCGCTGCTCCTTTACGTTGAAAGGAGCCAGTTGAGGTGGTTCGGGCATCTAGTAAGGAGCCACCTGGGCGCCTTCTTAGGGAGGTGTTCCAGGCACGTCCAGCTGGGAGGAGACCCCGGGGAAGACCCAGGACTCGGTGGAGAGATTATATCTCCTCACTGGGAACGCCTCAGGATCCCCCAGTCGGAGCTGGAGGATGTGGCCCGGAGAAGGGGAGATTGGGGTTCCTTACTGGAGCTGCTGCCCCGCGACCCGATGCCGGATAAGCGGTAGACGATGGATGGATGGATGGAATTATCCCGTATTTTTAACCTTTCAAAAATAAAAATAGGCCTAATTTAAAAAAGTGTCCAGTGGTAAAGTGGCCTCCGGTAGAGCAGGTGGCAGTATGATGTTTAACACACAGAAGAAGAAAACAGGAACAATAACACAGAAGAAGAAGAGAACATATGATGAGTCACAGTGAACGGGAGAGAGATGGAGACGCAGCTGTACCTGCCAAACAAGTTAAAACTTTATACAAGTACCAAATGGGAGGAGACCTTCCCTTATTTATTAAAAAGCAGAGTCGGGACAACTCGTGCTTTTTGTAAAGTGTGTCATTCAGATGTTAGCATCGCACACGGAGGGAAAAGTGTCCAAGCACAAGCACGAGCACGCCAAGAGGCACAAACACACACTGTCAGTGACTTCATGTGTGACAAGAACTGTGTCGGAGGCACCAAGAGACCAGAGCTGAGGGACAGATGTCGATGCTTTGCGTCAAAGATAATGTCGCCTTCAGCTTCTGCGGTGATTTCAGTCGCAGTGTCGCGACATGTTTCCGACTCTGACAAGGAAGTCCTCGTGGGGGAAACACAAGACATACAACTCATCAATCATCAAATAAATTGATGATAATAACTAATAAATAAAATACATAAGTCTTATAAACATGTCTGTACAAGTAATACATACTTTAAATAAACATGTATTTCCTGAACCCGTCCTTTATGTGTTTACATTTACATTACATGGGGGCTGGTGACTCAGAGCTGTGAAAGTGCACGGAGTCCGCCAGAGACAACTCCCAGTTTCCAGGAAGGTTCCTCTCAGTTCCTCAGAACAGCTCTTCGTAATAATCGGGGTGAGGCGGTAACTTCCCCGCAGCCTCCTCTCGCTGCGGTTACTTTCTCTTTCAGGATGAATCCTCCAGCACCAAGTGCAGAACTGTGATATATTATATATTTATAATTACATCTTAAAGTTTAGCATTTTCACTCTGTGCAGAATATAATGCTGTCTCTTGATTATATTTATGTTTATTATTTTATTACTTTATTTAGATCTTTTATTTCGCACACATTACATTAAAAGTGTCACATCATAGTTGTGAACTGTCCCTTTTTTATACTTTAAAGATTTAAGACTTGAAGATTATTCGTCAGATTTTCATTCTGTGCAGTGAAGTTTTATGGATTTTACAGAAGCTGATGTCCGCCAGAGAATTTCCCTTATTTTAAAATTGGGTGTGAAGTCATGCTGTGACACAGAGGGTCTGTCCTGTCCGTGTCAACATCATCAATAAATAAATAATAATGATTTAACAGAAATAAAAAAGAATAAATAAACTAAGTATCAAATGAACTAAAATGATTTATATTTAAAAGTCAGAACTGTCACGTCCCGTGTCACGGGGCGGTGACGTCACGGGGAGTATTTAGGAGGCTCCTGTTGGTCGGAGTGTCAGTCAACATGAGGAGCGCGAGGACACTGCAGCAGCTCGCGGCTGTTCCGAGGAGGAGTCTTCATCACCGGTCAGCGGGGATCATCGGAGCCCCGTTCTGCAGGGGACAGGTGTGTGTGTGTGCGTGTGCAAGTGTGTGTGTGCGTGTGTGTGTGTGTGTGTGTGTGTGTGTAACTATTCTTCTTGTGCTGTTGCAGCCTCGCGACGGAGTGGA
>NW_021166891.1:105000-137500 GCF_900634415.1 Cottoperca gobio | reverse complement strand
TGATAGTATACTATATGATAGCCCTACGATACGATACCATAGAATACGATACCATAGTATACGATACCATAGTATACTTTACGATAATATACGTTATGATAGTATACGATACGATAGTATACGATATGATAGTATACTATACGATATCCCTACGATACCATAGTATACGTTACGATAATATACGATACGATAGTATACGATATGATATCCCTACGATACCATAGTATACGTTACGATAATATACGATACGATAGTATACAATATGATAGTCCTACGATACCATAGTATACGATACCATAGTATACGTTACGATAATATACGTTACGATAGTATACGATACGATAGTATACGATATGATAGTATACTATATGATAGCTCTACGATACCATAGTATACGTTACGATAATATACGATACGATAGTATACGATATGATAGTATACTATATGATAGCCCTACGATACCATAGTATACGATACCATAGTATACGATATGATAGCCCTACGATACCATAGTATACGTTACGATAATATACGATACGATAGTATACTATATGATAGCCCTACTATACCATAGTATACGATACCATAGTATACGTTACGATAATATACGATACGATAGTATACGATATGATAGTATACTATATGATAGCCCTACGATACCATAGTATACGATACCATAGTATACGATACCATAGTATACGTTATGATAATATACGTTACGATAGTATACGATACGATAGTATACGATATGAAGTATACTATATGATAGCCCTACGATAGCATAGTATACGATAGCATAGTATACGATACCATAGTATACGTTACGATAATATACGTTACGATAATATACGTTACGATAGTATACGATATGATAGCATACGATATGATAGTATACTATACGATATCCCTACGATACCATAGTATACGTTACGATAATATACGTTACGATAATATACGTTACGATAGTATACGATACGATAGTATACGATATGATAGTATACTATATGATAGCCCTACGATACCATAGTATACGTTACGATAATATATGATACGATAGTATACGATATGATAGTATACTATATGATAGCCCTACGATACCATAGTATACGTTACGATAATATATGATACGATAGTATACGATATGATAGTATACTATATGATAGCCCTACGATACCATAGTATACTATATGATAGCCCTACGATACCATAGTATACTATATGATAGCCCTACGATACCATAGTATACGTTACGATAATATATGTTACGATAGCATACGATACGATAGCATACGATACAATAGCATACAATACGATAGCATACGATACGATAGCATATGATGCAATAGTATACAATGCGATAGTATGTGATACGATAGTATACGATGCAATGGTATACAATATGATAGTATACTATACCATAATATACGATACCATAGTATACAATACGATAATATAATCTTAATCGTATCTTTGTAGTTCTTTATAGTATCTTTGTAGTCCTTGATTGTATCTTTGTAGTCCTTGATTGTATCTTTGTAGTCCTTTATAGTATCTTTGTAGTTATTTATAGTATCTTTGTAGTCCTTTATTGTATCTTTGTAGTCCTTTATTGTATCTTTGTAGTTATTTATAGTATCTTTGTAGTTCTTTATAGTATCTTTGTAGTCCTTGATTGTATCTTTGTAGTCCTTGATTGTATCTTTGTAGTCCTTGATTGTATCTTTGTGGATGTTTTGCGTCTCTTTTGAGTCTTTTTGTTTCTTTTTTGTTTCTTTGCGACTCTTTCGCCTTCTTCGTAGTTGTTTGATTTAATTCCAACAGGAAATGACCTGAAGTTATTGTCTGTTGTTCTTTGTCTCCAGATTCCCGTCCTGCCAAACTTCTCGTGGATCAAACCGTGCGTGTCGGCCAAGGATCTCGTCTACATCGGTCTGAGAGACGTCGATCCAGCAGAGCAGTAGGTTTTTCTGAAGCCACAGAGAGCGGCAGGTTTTACTCAGGACCGAGAAGACAAATTCACTCACTTACAGAAGAGCTGAGAATTTAACCACGTCTGTACAATAAATATGTCAGATTTAACATTTGAACTCTAATTCTTTTATTTCAGTTACATCCTGAAGCTTCTGGGTGTGAAAGTGTTTTCCATGTCGGAGGTGGATCAACTCGGCGTAGCCAGAGTCATGGAGGAGACCTGCGACTACCTCTCTGCCAAGTAACCAACACCTAACCCCTCAGCAACTGTGTCACTACAAGAACTATACTATACTATAGTATAGTTATAGTATATACTATACTGTAGTATAGTTCACTAAACCTTTTAATAAAATCTATAATATCACAGATTATATAAGATAGACTGTAAAAGCTTTCTCTCTGCATGTGGATTTATAATCTAAAAACTGATCAGAACAACAACAACAGTGACGTGTTGATCAGATGCTTGTTTCTCCTGTGATGTGTAGGATATTATATATCTGATATTTAGCCAAGTGGGACGGTGCTGCCCACCGGCTGCTAACTGCTAACGTTAGCTGTTAGCAGCTAATCCCGGGATTAACTCTGCTCATCCCAAACACGTGTTCCATCCTCCGCAGGACGCCGTTAACCTCATTTAATAAAACTCGGTATTCTTTCTGTAATGCTGCCGACAGACTTTAACTTCCTCGGTGAAGTTAATAATGTTTTTTAAATGATTTGTACAGAGTGAAGAAACCGATCCACTTGAGCTACGACATCGACGCCATCGACCCGTCTGTGACCCCGGCGACCGGGACGCCTGTGTCCGGAGGCCTCACCTACAGAGAGGGCCTCTACATCGCTGAGCAAGTGGCTCAGACAGGTACGACTCCACACCAGCTGCTTTCCATCCTCCTGTTCTTATGTGCATACGGGGATTTAGATGAATGTCCCCCCCCCCACAGGTCTGCTGTCGGCGGTGGACATGGTGGAGGTGAATCCTCTGAGAGGTGAAACCGACCAGGACGTCCGGTCCACAGTCAACATGGCGGTGGATCTGCTGCTCGCCTGTTTCGGACGCCTCCGTGAAGGAAACCACTCGCCGGATTACCGCCTGCCTGAGCCTTGACGCGGACGACGACGCCGGCTTCTCCAACTGCATTGATTGACACCTGAACGCCTCTGATCACCTGCAGAACCTGAAGGGTTTTAACTTGAAGACCTCAGATGATTAAACTCCTGCACGCTCACCAAACCAAAGAAACAAAGGTGTTCCTGTGCATGTAGCTTCCGCTCGCCGCTGCCTTTCAAAACACAAATTATATCAGTTATTGATTTATTATTGTAGCAATCATTTCTTTAAATCAATTATTTAGTCTAGAATCTTTAGAAAAGAGTAAACGAGAACCGCTCATCCAATCAACCACACTGCTCTCCCTTAGGTCCTCAGACCTTGGCCGTGACACCGTCGTCCTATTCCCCGCTAATCTAAAAATGGCCGTCGCTGCTGATTTATATAATTCCCCCCCCCGCAGCGGCCATAAAGGGAACATAGCTAGAGATACAAAACTGTGTTTTGCAGTAGACTGTAAACAAGTTGATTTCAACACGGGGGTCCGAGGGGATCGACTCGCTTTTGGAGCCTCAAGTGGCCATTCAAGGAACTGCGTTTTTTGGCGCTCGGCAGCAGCACGTACAGTTGGCTGTTATAGCGCCACCATCTGGCCCAACCCACACTGCACCCCCCGGGGTCCTCAGCAACACCGACGCCGAGCGGGAAGTCGATCGGATGAGCGGTTCTCGAGATACACGACAGACAGAGATTCAAAGTGATCGTCAATGAATTGCTTGAGATTGAAATTAACATATTATAACAATGTTTTAAAATCTGAAAATGTAATAAAATATGTTTTATCCTGAACTTACTGAGAATATTTATTAAATTAAATCCAATACGTACAGACGTTTGTTACTGGTTTAACGATTGTTTCGCTTCCGTTAGCTTCTCCTGCGTAGCAACGTAGCGGTCGCTTCTTAAGATCGTGTTGTTGTGGAGCTGCAAAGAAACTAAACTCAGATTATTAAAGTTTCAGACACGATCACCAGAAATACGGTCGTGTTAGAAATTCTTTTTATTGTGCAAATACTTTAAAAATAAATAAATTTAACGTCAGTTAACACTGCAGTCAAGCCCCATGGGATTCTGGGTAATATTGTGGTTTCAGCAGCAGCAGGTTTGTAGTACTTCAGTACTGATACTGTGTACTTGTACTGTAAGATTATGGTGCATTCAGGTGCTGATGGTCCCGTGGACGCTGCACAGAAGACGTTTGTTTATATTCTTTATATTAGTTTTGTCCCAGACCTGGTGCTAAAAACTTTAAATCAATGAAAAAATACATAAATTAAAACAAAAATAAAGCACAGTAAACTAATTAAAACAGAAATGTAAAAATATTTACATTTGATCAATGAAGTAATGCCTACATTTACGTTTTATATTGTTTTTGGGACATTTAATGTATTGATTGTTTTGTATTTGCACACTAATAAAACTATAGGTAAATATAACTTTACCCGACTTATTATCAGGCTTAATGCTCATAAATAACTCATCTACAGTTACAACCTAATATTACAAACGTTTCTCACCAACACCATATTTACTTCGTCTGCCGTGTTCCGGTCAGGAAATAACCTTTCCGATTATTCCGACAGCACTTGAATGCAGCATTAGTCAGATTATTTAATTGTACACGTAATTTCCCAATATTGTGTATAAAGATATATAAATCATATATAATCAATGTAGCCAAACTTTATTTACGTTATACTTTATTATTGTGATTAGAAATACAGAGCATCCTCTGAACATTCTTCACATTCTTCACATTCCATCTTTTAACAACAATCATTCTGTCACAATCTTCGGTGCATCAAGTCGCGAAGGTGAAAACAGATCTGAGGTCAGCTCACGACTATTGTTCGTAAGCGCTGAAAGTTATTTTGACTTTATTCTTGAAATGCAAAATAAAATAAAAATATTGAGATTAAAATGTTATACGAGAGAAACACTAATATTTAATAAGTGGTGAATTTACGAGAAAAGATTATTCTTTAAAATTATAAAGTCACAATTTTAAAGAGTTTCTTGTAAATGTAACTTTCTGGCTTTACATCATTTTAATTTAGTGACTTTATGAAAATACTCAAGTACAGTAGAAATACTTTAAACTTGTTTGTCTTTATATTTCAGAGAAACTACGAGCAGCGAACTCATCGCAGGTCGAATATCGAACATTTCATGTTTCCAGATGTAAATCTGACGTTTTCACGTATTCCAAAAATGTCAAAGTCGTCCAGATGTTTGTTTGTCGCAGATTTAAAGATTTAAAGACTTCACAGCGATCGGAACAAACGTTTATATCGTACGAAGTTCAGTTTCCACGTTGAGACGAACGCTTAGAAATATCTGCACTCGTGCTGCGTTCAGGTGACAACTTGTAATTCAGATTCAGGGAGGAACCTGCAAATGTGACCTTCAGGGGAGCTGTGTGTGTGTGTGTGTGTGTGTGTGTGTGTGTGTGTGTGTGTGTGTGTGTGTGTGTGTGAGTGTGTGTGCTTTAAATGTCATCTGTTGTTTGTCAGTGAACGACCTCAAGGCTGAAATAGCCTGAACACACACACACACACACACACACACACACACACACACACACACACACACACACACACCGGAGGAGGAGACACTGAGTATTATGGGATGCAGCGATCAGTAAAACAACTTTTAAATGTTCAGTTTCTCTGAATTTCATTCTTTGTGACAAAAACTAAATTAAATTATATTTTAAAAGTTTGTATAAATATTCAAACAACGATAAAATATATTGCACTTTAAATCATATTGTTGTTTATACATTAAACACTTTCATATTATAAACACTGAGATTTAAATGTTTGTTTTGCTTAAAATATATATTTGAGTTTTCAATAATCTAATAATTTACACTATTATAATATATTACAATATATTGTAATATATTACAATATATTACAATATATTGTAATATATTACAATATATTACAATATATTGTAATATATTATATTGTAATATATTATAATATATTATAATATATAATAATATATTATAATATATAATATATTGTAATATATTACAATATATTATAATATATTGTAATATATTACAATATATTGTAATATATTATATTGTAATATATTATAATATATTATAATATATTACAATATAATATATTGTAATATATTACAATATATTGTAATATATTGTAATATATTACAATATCTTATAATCTATTATAATATATTATAATATAATAATATATTGTAATATATTATAATATATTACAATATAATATATTACAATATATTGTAATATATTATAATATATGATAATATATAATAATTATAATAATATATAATAATATATGATAATATATAATAATATATTATAATAATAATAATATATTATAATATATATATATTGTAATATATTGTAATATATTACAATATATTATAATATATTGTAATATATTACAATATATTGTAAATATATTATATTGTAATATATTGTAATATATTATAATATATTACAATATATTGTAATATATTGTAATATATTACAATATATTATATTGTAATATATTGTAATATATTGTAATATATTGTAATATATTATAATAGTAGTAGTAATAGTAGTAGCCTGTACAATATTATAACATTAAATAGAATAACTTATATAGAATACATCACAGTTCTGCACTAGTGCTGGAGGATTCATCCTGAAAGAGAAAGTAAGTTTCGGGCTTCCGGTGGAATCGCAATGCATGCTGGGTGGTGGCGAGCCGCCATATTGGATTTCTTCTCTACGTGTTTACATTGTATTTGGCTAGTTGTTAGTGTGTAATCATCGCTCTTCTAGTTCTGGGATTAGGACACATTGTGTGGTGAAAGGATGTTCAAACTGTGGGAGAAAGATAAATCAATGGGCAGAATCTCATTGCGAGCTTCACGATTGTAAACATTGCGACTGCGAGCCCCCGTTCAAACTATTTCCATTTCCAACAGCACTAACGAACAAAGACAGAAGGCTGGCACGGACCACAGCTGTGAAGAGACAGGATTACAATGGGAAGTCTAGGGGGCCCAAGAAATCTTCATTTCATGCAAGTAAACCAACAAATGAATCCCTGATCCTGAACTCGACCTGGGGTGTGTCGTCTATCTACTATTTATATATCGACAAATGTACTTCCTATATATTGAGTTTTATAATAATTAACAAACACAAGTTAGGTATATATTTATAACAGCTTACCCTGCAACACAACTGCAATCAGCACTTATGATATCTCCAGATTTCTTGACTGTGCAGATCCATGCTGAATGTGGCGTTTGAGAAACTTTCATTGAATGAGAACATTTAGCTTTCACAAAGCAAAACTCAGAATCTGCGAGAGGATTGAAAGATATCTGTTCCAACCAGCCAGAGTCAAACAGTCTAAATGCTTTGCCTTCTTTGTATTCGTTCAAAGTTTGTTTATGAAACTCGACATGGTTCCCTGGGGGGTCAGACATTAAACATAATGTTATATCGCTGAGGTATATCGGCGGCCAAGAAGTCATGCTGTTGTTTTCATTGACCCGGCCATCCTGCAGTCTCAAGGGATCAGGCACTGAAACGCCACTCGGCACAAGTCAGGATTCAAAACTCAAACAACCGAACGCTGTGAACGTCTCCTCCGGGTCACTGCGGTCGGGCACAAACGTACAACCCCCAGTTTCCAGGAAGGTTCCTCTCAGTTCCTCAGAACAGCTCTTCGTAATAATCGGGGTGAGGCGGTGACTTCCCCGCAGCCTCCTCTCGCTGCGGTTACTTTCTCTTTCAGGATGAATCCTCCAGCACCAAGTGCAGAACTGTGATATATTATATATTTATAATTACATCTTAAAGTTTAGCATTTTCACTCTGTGCAGAATATAATGCTGTCTCTTGATTATATTTATGTTTATTACTTTATTACTTTATTTAGATCTTTTATTTCGCACACATTACATTAAAAGTGTCACATCATAGTTGTGAACTGTCCCTTTTTTATACTTTAAAGATTTAAGACTTGAAGATTATTCGTCAGATTTTCATTCTGTGCAGTGAAGTTTTATGGATTTTACAGAAGCTGATGTCCGCCAGAGAATTTCCCTTATTTTAAAATTGGGTGTGACACAGAGGTCGTGTTGTGAAACAGAGGGCGTGTTGTGAAACAGAGGGCGTGTTGTGAAACAGAGGAGGCTGCGGTTACTTTCTCTTTCAGGATGAATCCTCCAGCACCAAGTGCAGAACTGTATTCTATGTTTATAAGTTATTCTATTGATATCTTTAAATATTATTATTATTATTATTATTTAGCATTATGTGATACTTATTTAAAATCCGTTAATACTCAGAGATTAAAATGGTGAATTTACAAGAAGAATTCTCTAGATTATAAAATACGATATATATCCCTAAAGACACACTCCACGAGAAAAAACCTCAAGAATGTTGTTCTTTCAAAATAAACCACGATTATTTTCTCGTAAATGTACGACTTTAAGTTATTTCTCGTACATTTACCATTTTATTCTCAGAAAATATCAAAGTTTTGTTCTTGTAAATTGAACACTTTAAAATCAGTTTAGTCTTAGTCTACAATGTTCCGAACGCGGCGTCGTTTAGAGAAGTGAGAAGTAATAAATAATAACAATAAAATCATTTATACGAACTCAAGCTAATCATAAGTAATATTTTAAAACAGCGTGAAATGTGTTTTAAAATCAACTAATTAATTCTGCAGTAACGTGCAATGACACACACACACACACACACACACACACACACACACACACACACACACACACACAGTCAGTCGGTCTCGTGGAGGCCGCAGCGTCTCCTGAACTCCTGCCCTCGTTCATGGATCCATTTATTGGAAACTGAAGAAACAGAAGAGAAACTGTTAAATAAAGAACGAAACCAGGAAGTTACAGTGAAACTGCTCGATTCTGGATAACAATTCAAAACCGCAGTACAACAAGCGCTAACTCAACTTCGTTTATGACTTCAGACTTCTGTCAGGAAGATCAGAATTCATCTAATATTTCTCACCAAAAACTACATTTTACAAGATTACATTGAACACATCATGATAACGTTATAATGTACATTCAACCAATTTTTACTGATAGAGCCTGAACGCGCCATAATGTAACTCTATGGAACTTCTGACTGCTAAAAGCTAACGTTAGCCGTCGGCTGCTAACAGCAAACGTTAGCCGTCGGCTGCTAACAGTTTACGTTAGCCGTCGGCTGCTAACAGTTTACGTTAGCCGTCGGCTGCTAACAGTTTACGTTAGCCGTCGGCTGCTAACAGCTAACGTTAGCCGTCGGCTGCTAACAGCTAACGTTAGCCGTCGGCTGCTAACAGTTTACGTTAGCCGTCGGCTGCTAACAGCTAACGTTAGCCTTCGGCTGCTAACAGCTAACGTTAGCCGTCGGCTGCTAACAGTTTACGTTAGCCGTCAGCTGCTAACAGTTTACGTTAGCCTTCAGCTGCTAACAGCTAACGTTAGCCGTCGGCTGCTAACAGCTAACATTAGCCGTCAGCTGCTAACAGTTTACGTTAGCCGTCGGCTGCTAACAGCTAACGTTAGCCTTCGGCTGCTAACAGCTAACGTTAGCCGTCGGCTGCTAACAGTTTACGTTAGCCGTCAGCTGCTAACAGTTTACGTTAGCCTTCAGCTGCTAACAGCTAACGTTAGCCGTCGGCTGCTAACAGCTAACATTAGCCGTCAGCTGCTAACAGTTTACGTTAGCCGTCGGCTGCTAACAGCTAACGTTAGCCGTCGGCTGCTAACAGTTTACGTTAGCCGTCAGCTGCTAACAGTTTACGTTAGCCTCCAGCTGCTAACAGCTAACGTTAGCCGTCGGCTGCTAACAGCTAACATTAGCCGTCAGCTGCTAACAGTTTACGTTAGCCGTCGGCTGCTAACAGCTAACGTTAGCCGTCGGCTGCTAACAGTTTACGTTAGCCGTCAGCTGCTAACAGTTTACGTTAGCCTTCAGCTGCTAACAGCTAACGTTAGCCGTCGGCTGCTAACAGCTAACATTAGCCGTCAGCTGCTAACAGTTTATGTTAGCCGTCGGCTGCTAACAGCTAACGTTAGCCGTCGGCTGCTAACAGCTAACGTTAGCCGTCGGCTGCTAACAGCTAACGTTAGCCGTCGGCTGCTAACAGCTAACGTTAGCCGTCGGCTGCTAACAGCTAACGTTAGCTCCCTCTGCTGCAGATTAACACAGATTTGTTGTTTACATGTAACCTTAATGAGGGAACATTGGGGTGCGTCCCAAACACATTTTCTATCGTCGACAGGACGCCGTTAGTCTCGAGTCCTGACGGTACACGAGGCACAGCAGACAAACGAGAACCGCCATGTTTCCAGAAATTAGTCATCGACTTGGTACCGAAGTATCTCGTGACTCACCCCACTTGTTTCCAACCAGAACCGGACAGGCAGCGTGTCGGGTCAGATAGTCTCCTTCTCCACTGGGATACAGGTTGTACCAGAACACCGCCGTCCCCTGAACACACACACACACACACACACACACACACACACACACACACACACACACACACACACACACACACACACACACACACACACACACACACACACACACACACACACACACACACACCTTCACTACTTCTCATCTGACTTCCTTAAACACCAAAAACATCAAGATTATTAAATCTAAAATGTTCATTTCCCACAATCCCCTCTTGTCAACACATGAACCACCTTAATAACTGCAGAATAATATTAATGAATGATTAGTTTAAATACAACAATCAGGTCACATGACTTCACGTCACCTGCTAAGCTAACGACGGCAAACGGCAAGTTAAACTCACCAGCGGAGGATTAACAGACGTGTTTTATATCGTAGAACAAAACGTTAAAATCTCTTCAGACTTTATTTCAGGCTTTAAAAACAGGAAGTGCTAAAATGCTAAGTCAGGATTCAAAACTCAAACAACCGAACGCTGTGAACGTCTCCTCCGGGTCACTGCGGTCGGGCACAAACGTACAACTCCCAGTTTCCAGGAAGGTTCCTCTCAGTTCCTCAGAACAGCTCTTCGTAATAATCGGGGTGAGGCGGTGACTTCCCCGCAGCTTCCTCTCGCTGCGGTTACTTTCTCTTTCAGGATGAATCCTCCAGCACCAAGTGCAGAACTGTGATATATTATATATTTATAATTACATCTTAAAGTTTAGCATTTTCACTCTGTGCAGAATATAATGCTGTCTCTTGATTATATTTATGTTTATTACTTTATTACTTTATTTAGATCTTTTATTTCGCACACATTACATTAAAAGTGTCACATCATAGTTGTGAACTGTCCCTTTTTTATACTTTAAAGATTTAAGACTTGAAGATTATTCGTCAGATTTTCATTCTGTGCAGTGAAGTTTTATGGATTTTACAGAAGCTGATGTCCGCCAGAGAATTTCCCTTATTTTAAAATTGGGTGTGACACAGAGGTCGTGTTGTGACACAGAGGTCGTGTTGTGAAACAGAGGGCGTGTTGTGAAACAGAGGAGGCTGCGGTTACTTTCTCTTTCAGGATGAATCCTCCAGCACCAAGTGCAGAACTGTATTCTATGTTTATAAGTTATTCTATTGATATCTTTAAATATTATTATTATTATTATTATTTAGCATTATGTGATACTTATTTAAAATCCGTTAATACTCAGAGATTAAAATGGTGAATTTACAAGAAGAATTCTCTAGATTATAAAATACGATATATATCCCTAAAGACACACTCCACGAGAAAAAACCTCAAGAATGTTGTTCTTTCAAAATAAACCACGATTATTTTCTCGTAAATGTACGACTTTAAGTTATTTCTCGTACATTTACCATTTTATTCTCAGAAAATATCAAAGTTTTGTTCTTGTAAATTGAACACTTTAAAATCAGTTTAGTCTTAGTCTACAATGTTCCGAACGCGGCGTCGTTTAGAGAAGTGAGAAGTAATAAATAATAACAATAAAATCATTTATACGAACTCAAGCTAATCATAAGTAATATTTTAAAACAGCGTGAAATGTGTTTTAAAATCAACTAATTAATTCTGCAGTAACGTGCAATGACACACACACACACACACACACACACACACACCACACACACACACAGTCAGTCGGTCTCGTGGAGGCCGCAGCGTCTCCTGAACTCCTGCCCTCGTTCATGGATCCATTTATTGGAAACTGAAGAAACAGAAGAGAAACTGTTAAATAAAGAACGAAACCAGGAAGTTACAGTGAAACTGCTCGATTCTGGATAACAATTCAAAACCGCAGTACAACAAGCGCTAACTCAACTTCGTTTATGACTTCAGACTTCTGTCAGGAAGATCAGAATTCATCTAATATTTCTCACCAAAAACTACATTTTACAAGATTACATTGAACACATCATGATAACGTTATAATGTACATTCAACCAATTTTTACTGATAGAGCCTGAACGCGCCATAATGTAACTCTATGGAACTTCTGACTGCTAAAAGCTAACGTTAGCCGTCGGCTGCTAACAGCTAACGTTAGCCGTCGGCTGCTAACAGTTTACGTTAGCCGTCAGCTGCTAACAGTTTACGTTAGCCGTCGGCTGCTAACAGCTAACGTTAGCCGTCGGCTGCTAACAGCTAACGTTAGCCGTCGGCTGCTAACAGCTAACGTTAGCCGTCGGCTGCTAACAGTTTACGTTAGCCGTCAGCTGCTAACAGTTTACGTTAGCCTTCAGCTGCTAACAGCTAAGGTTAGCCGTCGGCTGCTAACAGCTAACGTTAGCCGTCAGCTGCTAACAGTTTACGTTAGCCGTCGGCTGCTAACAGCTAACATTAGCCGTCGGCTGCTAACAGCTAACGTTAGCTCCCTCTGCTGCAGATTAACACAGATTTGTTGTTTACATGTAACCTTAATGAGGGAACATTGGGGTGCGTCCCAAACACATTTTCTATCGTCGACAGGACGCCGTTAGTCTCGAGTCCTGACGGTACACGAGGCACAGCAGACAAACGAGAACCGCCATGTTTCCAGAAATTAGTCATCGACTTGGTACCGAAGTATCTCGTGACTCACCCCACTTGTTTCCAACCAGAACCGGACAGGCAGCGTGTCGGGTCAGATAGTCTCCTTCTCCACTGGGATACAGGTTGTACCAGAACACCGCCGTCCCCTGAACACACACACACACACACACACACACACACACACCTTCACTACTTCTCATCTGACTTCCTTAAACACCAAAAACATCAAGATTATTAAATCTAAAATGTTCATTTCCCACAATCCCCTCTTGTCAACACATGAACCACCTTAATAACTGCAGAATAATATTAATGAATGATTAGTTTAAATACAACAATCAGGTCACATGACTTCACGTCACCTGCTAAGCTAACGACGGCAAACGGCAAGTTAAACTCACCAGCGGAGGATTAACAGACGTGTTTTATATCGTAGAACAAAACGTTAAAATCTCTTCAGACTTTATTTCAGGCTTTAAAAACAGGAAGTGCTAAAATGCTAAGTCAGGATTCAAAACTCAAACAACCGAACGCTGTGAACGTCTCCTCCGGGTCACTGCGGTCGGGCACAAACGTACAACTCCCAGTTTCCAGGAAGGTTCCTCTCAGTTCCTCAGAACAGCTCTTCGTAATAATCGGGGTGAGGCGGTGACTTCCCCGCAGCCTCCTCTCGCTGCGGTTACTTTCTCTTTCAGGATGAATCCTCCAGCACCAAGTGCAGAACTGTGATATATTATATATTTATAATTACATCTTAAAGTTTAGCATTTTCACTCTGTGCAGAATATAATGCTGTCTCTTGATTATATTTATGTTTATTACTTTATTACTTTATTTAGATCTTTTATTTCGCACACATTACATTAAAAGTGTCACATCATAGTTGTGAACTGTCCCTTTTTTATACTTTAAAGATTTAAGACTTGAAGATTATTCGTCAGATTTTCATTCTGTGCAGTGAAGTTTTATGGATTTTACAGAAGCTGACAAAATCTAAAAATGAATAATGATAAATAAATATGCCATTAAATGTCCCAAAGATATTAAAAATAAATGTCGCAAAAAGTGAAATAAATTTAAAGTAGTTTAAAATGGCTTCTTTGTATTAATTCCCCAATTTATATATTTTATACATTTATTTTTTATTTCAAATGTATTAATTAACTTTTAAATGTATTTATATATTTGTGAGTTATTTTCCCGCTGCTTTTTATATCGTATTATTTTCTGTACACGGACCTTTTTGGGCCAGATGATCGCTCCGACGTCAGTGAAGACTGTGGCGCCCCCTGCCTGCACATCGCTCATCTGCAGGACACAGATCAGAGCATCAATTAATAATCATTATCATAACGATTAAATAAAGATAAATGATGATGAATGACTCATCAGGTTTAAATCACTATAAATATTAGTGCAGGTATTTAATTGATTATATATTGATTAAATCACGATAACATTTTTAAATGATTCATAATAAATAATAATTAAAACAATTATGATTAACAATGATAAATAATGATTAAATGATGTTTAAATAATAATTAACCATGTTTAATAATGATTAATAATAAAACAATGACTTCCAATGATTAAATATTGATTAATAATGATTAAATAATGATTAATGATTAATATTGATTAATAATGATTAATATTGATTAAATAATGATTAATAATTATTAATATTGATTAAATAATGATTAATAATGATTAATATTGATTAAATGATGATTAATGATTCATATTGATTAAATAATGATTAATATGGATTAATATTGATTAAATGATGATTAATAATGATTAAATAATGATTAATAATGATTAAATAATGATTAAATAATGATTAATATTGATTAAATAATGATTAATATTGATTAAATAATGATTAATAATGATTAAATGATGATTAATGATGATTAATAATGATTAATAATGATTAAATAATGATTAATAATGATTAATAATGATTAAATGATGATTAATAATGATTAAATAATGATTAATAATGATTAAATAATGATTAATATTGATTAAATAATGATTAATGATTCATATTGATTAAATAATGATTAATATGGATTAATATTGATTAAATGATGATTAATGATTAAATAATGATTAATATTGATTAAATAATGATTAATAATGATTAAATGATGATTAATATTGATTAAATGATGATTCATAATGATTAATAATGATTAATATTGATTAAATAATGATTAATATTGATTAAATAATGATTAATAATGATTAAATGATGATTAATATTGATTAAATGATGATTCATAATGATTAATAATGATTAAATAATGATTAAATAATCATTAATAATGATTAAATAATCATTAATAATGATTAAATTGTAAAATTATGATTTATAATAATAAAAAAGGATTTAATCATTATTACTGACGTAAAGCAGCCAGGTGGCGATTCTGTTTCCTGTCCCCAATTCTTCAAAAGCATCCGGTTCATCTTTCTGAAAAAATAAATAATCACAACTAAACAATAACGATGAGAGCCAGAAGTTCTCAACCTGCGGCTCAGACCCCTGGAGGCTCGCTGTTATTACTTATAGAGATTAATTGTTTGCATTACTTTCAGAGAGAAAGAAAACTTTATTTACTCGTCCGAAGTCGAAGTGAGGCTCGTACTGTCCTCCGACGCCGTAGTTAGAAACCTGCACACACCAGAAGAAGAAGATCAGATGAACGTTCGGTCTCGACTCACTTCAGGTTGATGTAGACGCTAAACTCTTCTCACCAGTTAATGCTGCACACGATGATTTAAGAGTTAACGTTATATAATATATAGATATGTTGTATACGTCTGCACGTCACTCACCTGCAGCTCCTCTGCGGTGGTGACATCCAAGCCGGTGATGTCCTCGATCCTCTGGTTGATCTGGTCGACCACCGGGTGTTCCAACGCTCCCAGCCACGCACTGAGAGGGGGGGGGGGGGCAAACGAGCGCTGTATTATTTATCATCTCTTTATTATAATATACAAAGCGTCAGACAGGTCACTAGCTGACAGACAGAGAGACAGGTCACTAGCTGACAGACAGAGAGACAGATAGAGAGACAGGTCACTAGCTGACAGACAGACAGACAGGTCACTAGCTGACAGACAGAGAGACAGAGAAAGAGACAGGTCACTAGCTGACGGACAGACAAGAAGAGAGAGACATGTCCACTAGCTGACAGACAGACAGAGACAGGACAGAGACAGACAGAGAGAGAGACAGACAGAGACAGACAGAGAGCAGACAGAGAGAGAGAAGACAGAGACAGACAGAGAGAGAGACAGACAGCGAGAGAGAAGAGAGAGACAGACAGACAGAGAGAGAGACAGACAGGAGAGACAGAGAGAGAAGACAGACAGAGAGAGAGACAGAAGGAGAAGAGAGAGAGACAGACAGAGAGAGAGACAGAGAGCAGACAGACAGAGAGAGAGACAGAGAGAAGAGAGAGAGAGAGACAGACAGACAGAGAGAGAGACAGACAGAGAGACAGAGAGAGAGACAGACAGAGAGACAGACAGAGAGACAGACAGACAGAGAGAGAGAGCATTTGTGAATCGAAACGGATGAAAATAATAATTTTCATTGACTGGATATTATTTGTATCTGTGTTTCTCTTATGATCTTAGTTTGTCTTTGTCTAAATATCTTAGCAAATTGATTGATGATGTGTTCACACAAATATTGAGACCCATCCCTCTCCACACAGCGGCGGCCCCCCCTGCAGACGCAGACGGCCCCCCTGCAGACGCAGACGGCCCCCCTGCAGACGCAGACGCCCCCCCTGCAGACGCAGACGGCCCCCCTGCAGACGCAGACGGCCCTGTTCAGGCAGCTCTTACCTCTTACTGATGCGGTAGTGGGCCGTCTCCAGCACGCCGGTTACCGGGTTGGAGATGGTGGCTCGACGCAGCTGTAGAGCCAATCGGCCGACAGTCACACACACACACACACACACACACACACACACACACACACACACACACACACACACACACACACACACACACACACACACACACACACACACACACACACACACACACACACACACACACACTGTTCATCTTTGTGGTATTTCACTGGTATCGAGAACTCAGTTTCTGGTATTATGACATCGAGAGACGAAACTATTGTAACAGCTGTTGGAACTGTTAACAGCTGTTACTGCAGAAGAAGAAGAACAGCGGCGGTCACATACGAACAGACAAACGTCTCTCGGGGTCGAATCCTCCACAACCTTTAACACTTGTACAGACTGGGAGTCGATGTGTGGACTCACCCGGGGTTTGGCGAGCTCCTTCACCTTCTCTATCTCCGCCTCCGACACGATGTCGTGGTATCGGACGATGCGCGGGCGATCCCACTCGTCCTCCTGCTTCACCGGGCTGATCACGTACTTCGGGTGGCGGTTGTTGTCGTAGTAACGGCAGAAGAGGCGGCTCTGCCTGCGAGGAGTCTGACAGAAAAGACGGGCGGGAAGATTTCTTTATATCGAACGAGCGGCCAAAATCTAAAACAAGTAAATGTCATTTAGTTTACCAAAAACCACATTAATATAAATGTGATATTTCTGTTTGGATTGCATTTTTATTTATTTACCTTTGTATGAATTCCCTTATTTATTTATTCACCCGAGAGCTGTGTTGTCTGGAGCCTAGTGCTCCTGGTAGGGTCTCCCAAGGCAAATTGGTCTCAGGCGAGGGGCCAGACTAAGAATGGTTCAAAAACGACTTCATGAAAAAAAGGGAAAGGAAAGGAGAGACCCTGCCCGGAGGAAGCCCGGGGCCCCCGTCTGGAGCCAGGCCCAGAGGGAGGGCCTGACAGCGAGCGCCTGGTGGCCAGATTTGCCACGGAGCCCGGCTACGTGGTGCCTCCCATCCATCCATCCATCCTGTGGGCCCACCACTCATGGGAAAAACCGCTGGGGTCAGGTGCTCTGTCACACGGGTGGCAGTGATGGTCAGGGACCTCGACGGACCAGACTCGGGCAGCAGAGGCTGGCTCTGGGGACGTGGAACGTCACCTCTCTGTGGGGGAAGGAGCCGGAACTAGAGATGGATCGCTACCAGTTGGATCTGGTGGGGCTTACCTCCACGCACAGTCTTGGCTCTGGAACCGTACTCCTGGACAGGGGTTGGACTCTATTCTTCTCCGGAGTTGCCCAAGGTGTGAGGCGTCGGGCCGGGGTGGGGATACTCACTAGCCCCCGGCTGAGCGCCGCTACGTTAGAGTTTACCCCGGTGGACGAGAGGGTCGTCTCCCTACGCCTTCGGGTTATGGGGGGGAAAACTCTGACTGTTGTTTGTGCCTATGCCCCAAACCGCAGTTCTGAGTATTCGGCCTTCTTGGAGACCCTGAATGGAGCCCTGCAGGGGGCTCCAGTAGGGGACTCCGTAGTCTTGCTGGGAGACTTCAACGCACACGTGGGAAACGATGGAGACACCTGGAGAGGCGTGATTGGGAGGAAGGGCCTCCCTGTTCCTTACTAGAGCTGCTGCCCCCGCGACCCGATCCCGGATAAGCGGTAGACGATGGATGGATGGATTCCCTTATTTATTTACCCTCCCATCTCAGTTTCCCTGATTTTAAATGTATTATTTTAGCTTTGTACCCCCCCCCCCCCCTTATTTATTTTCCCAAACTTATTTATTTATGTATTATTGTCTTTATATATTTAAAATACATTTAAAATGAAATGGGTAAATAAATAACAAAATAACTAACTAGATAAATAAATAAATAAATAAATAAATAACTAACTAACTAACTAACTAAATAACTAACTAGATAAATAAATAACTAACTAACCAACTAAATAACGAACTAAATAAATAACTAAATAAATTACTAACTAACTAAATAACTAACTAAATAACTAAATAAATAACCAAATAAATAACTAAATAACTAACTAACTAAATAATTAAATAAATAACTAAATAAATAACTACTAAATAACTAACTACTAACTAACTAGATAAATAAATAACTAACTAAATAACTAACTAACTAAATAAATAACCAAATAACTAAATAAAATAACTAACTAACTAAATAATTAATTAATTAAATAACTAACTAAATAACTAACTCACTAAAAACCAAAAAACTAACTAACTAAATAACTAACAAAATAAATAACAAAATAACTAACTAATAAATATATATAACCAAATAAATAACTAAATAACTAAATAACTAACTAAATAACTAACTAACTAACTAAATAACAAAATAACTAACTAACTCACTAAATAAATAACTAAATAACTAAAAATAATAAATAAATACACAATAAATAAAATAAATAAATACACAATAAATAAATAAAAGAAAATAAATAAAAGAAAATAAATAAATAAATAAAAGAAAATAAATAAATAAAAGAAAATAAATAAATAAACTAAATAATAAATAACTAACTAAACTAAATAACAAAATAACTAACTAAACTAAATAAATAACTAAATAAATAAATAACTAACTAAATAAATAACTAAATAAATAACTAAATAAATAAATAAATAAATAAATAAATAACTAAATAACTAAATAACTAACTAAATAAATAACTAAATAAAAAATAACTAAATAACTAAATAAATAAATAACTAACTAAATAAATAACTAAATAAAAAATAACTAAATAAATAACTAAATAAAAAATAACTAAATAACTAAATAAATAACTAACTAAATAAATAACTAAATAAAAAATAACTAAATAAATAACTAACTAAATAAATAACTAAATAAAAAATAAATAAATAAATAACTAACTAAATAAATAACTAAATAAAAAATAACTAAATAAATAACTAACTAAATAAATAACTAAATAAAAGATAACTAAATAAATAACTAACTAAATAAATAACTAAATAAAAAATAACTAAATAAATAGGGGGATTAATACAAAGGTAAATAAATAAAGAAGCAAATTAAAACAGAAATATTAATAATATGTTATTAATTAATTCCTGCCTGTATTTATTATTCATATAATTTTTGGTACATTCATTGGCTTGTTTATTTATTTATATTTATTTCAGCCGTCCTCCATATCTAACATTCTGTCCGTCTCCTCACCATCCGGACGCCCTCGCCGCGACACAGCTGCTCGTACTTCTTCCTCTCTGGCAGGTAGTCAGCGGGTCGACCCCGCGTCTCCGTCCTCTGCCCCGCCTCGCCCTCCTCCATCTTCTTCTGTTTGATCAGCTGATACTCAAAGTACTTCAGGTTCCCGCCGGCTCGCTGGTGTGTCGGGTCTATTCAGAGAATATCAGTTTTCTAACGTTGTAACGTTCTTTCTCTTAAACGTTACACTTTAATCTCAGAGTGTTTCAAAGCTTCGTCTTGTAAATGTACGAGAACATTTCTCGGAAATTCTTTAGAAGATTGTTCTCAGAATATTCCCCCCCCCCACGTAATATATTTATACTACAATGGTCAATGGTCAACTTGTCTGGACGGACATAATAAACAAGATTCATTCTGTCACATGCCTCGTGTGACTGACCGAGCTCCAGCAGCCTCCGGGTGAAGTCCAGCGCTCTGTCAAGCGCCCCCTGCTGGTACACGGAGTAGCTCAGGTAGTCCAGGATGGCGACGGCGTCCACGGTGCCGGACGACTCCCCCTCGTCCAGCTGCTTCAGGGCCTGGACCATCCACAGCTCCGTGTGGTAGTAGTCCGCGTCCGAGTACGCCACCTTCCCGAGGTCGTAGCAGTCGTCCACAGTCAGAGTGCTGCGCTGTGAGGCGGCCGGGGACGAGCCTGAGGCAGCGACATAACGCAGAACTTTAAATTCTCTAAAAGCCTTTTTCCAGAAGAGGAACATTTAAAGAAGAGGATCCAACTTTACTTCCATTATTCTAAAACAATGTGTCGCCTTCCTGGGATCCTTTTATCTTTCTCACTGTTCTATTGTTTTCATTTTATTGTTACGATGTTTTTATGTCGTACTGCAATTTTAATTATTATTTTATGGACCGGGTTGTTTTGTTGTTTTGTTTTATGAACATTTTAATTTCCTATTATTATTTATTTATTTATTTATATGTTGTTGTTTTTTTATATAATTATTTTTTATATATACACACATCATTATTATTAAAAAAGTAATTTAATTATTATTGTTATTGTTTAATTTTTTTTGCATTATTTAATTTAAACATTTTTAATATATTATATATTATTATTATTATTATGTTTAGACTGAAGAAAACAAGAAGCTTTATTTTAAAGACTTTTGTCTAACAAATCACTTCAATGGTTTGTTTTTCTTTAAGAAGAAATATATTATATATATTGTTAAATTTAATAAACTGTTGGAAAGAAAAATATTATTTTTACACGAGAACTTTATTCTCTAAATATAATTTCTTTATTATCATATTCAGACGTGTTTTGTTTATGAAAATATTCTCGTAAAATTCTACAAATCTCTTTGAATTCAATTTATTTTTATTTGATCAGGACGATGCAAATTAACATTAACTGAGGAAAGTTTATCGCTCATTGTCAACTCTCGTCTCTCGTTTGACCATTACACATGTATTTAAAATATAATAACAATGTAGTTCTGCAGAGTTCAGAGTTCAGTGTGCAGAGTTCAGTGTGCCGTGTTCAGTGTGCCGAGTTCAGAGTTCAGTGTGCCGTGTTCAGTGTGCCGTGTTCAGTGTGCCGTGTGCGTACCCGGCAGCTGTCCGGAGGCGATGGTATTGGTGTCCAGCTGGTACGTATCCAGCAGCCTCATCAGAGCTTTGGCGGCGCCCGTCTGGTCGTCATCGTTGGGGAAGTGCTGCCTCTGGACAGTGAGGTTTGAGATGAACACTGAGAAACACCACAGAAGAAGAAGAGGTCAGTGTGACAGGACACAGAGAGCTGCAGGGACGAGTCCTAAAACCCCGATGAGTCAGCATTTTAGCACTTCCTGTTCCCTCGTCTCAAAGTGTTCTTAATGTGTTTTTGGTTAGAAGCCTGAAATCAGATCTGAAGAGATTTTAACGTTTTGTTCTACGATATAAAGTACATTACAATTTTTTTAGAAGAAAAAAAAAAAACCTTCTTGGGAATTAAATATCACATTATTATTATTATTGGTTTTTTTTTCTATTAAAAAAACAAAACAAAAATAAAGTCATACGTTAAAATTAATAAAGTTTTAATTGTCAGTAAAAAAAAGTTGCAATATTGTGAGAATAAAGTTATTTTCTCTTTAATAAGAATCATAAATTTAAATGAATAAAGTTATAGCAATATTCAGAAAAGTGTTGCAATTTCTATAATTAGTTCTTTCTACAGAATAAAAAATAAATTATGTGATTAACACATTATATATTATAGTTAATACATTATATATCGCTCCGTTTATTAAAATGTGAACGTGCAATAAAAATATGTTTTTGCTAAAATCAGTGTGTGTGTGTGTGTGTGTGTGTTGCTACCTTCAGACGTGTCGGTGAGCACCAGGCTCTCCAGCCCCCCCCACTCTGTGTTCAGCCTCTTCATCAGCTTGAAGGCGTTCACCGGGTGACCCAGGAAACCCTCGGGGTCCTGAGCCGCCGCCGCAGAGAGGACGTCCAGTCTGTGCGCCCACCTGAGGACACGAGAGGACGTTCAGGGAACTTTATCACAAACAAATCTGAAATACTTTTTAACATTTGAACATGCTGAGAAATAATCGTTTTAATATCTAAACTGAAACTTGCATTGAAGCAGGAATTATAATTATTTCAGTAAACAGACATCAGTACGTAGTGTTGTCCACCTTAAAACAATAAAGTTGCTGGTTTGGAAAATTAGATATTAAAATAAAATTATGAGATTAAAATCCATTTTTTAAACTAATCGCAGGTCCATGATATTGAAAAAGTAAAAGCACAAGGTGAAGTTGTACTGTGTACAGATAATAACGGGGAGGATGTATCTGAATCTGGGGGTTTTTGTTACCACATGTGGACATTTTGTATTTATATGCGTCTCTGTGTTTGTAAGAGGATAACAAATATAATAAATAAACACATTGTACTTTTTAATCTGCTCCAGTTTGCTCTCCTCAGCTCGGATGTATTCCTTCAGGGAGGCCACGAGATCCTTCTCTGTGAACAGCAGGTCGGTCATGTGACCTGAAACAACGCGTTATTGTTCATGTGTGTGGTCCACAGTACACACGGGATGTGTTTGGTTCATTTAAAAGGAGAAATGTTTATTAAACTTAGATTTTAAAGCATTTGAGGAACAAATGCATCAGTTTCAAAGAGTTTTATGTTTTTAATCTCAGTTCACGTGCACGGAGTGAAGCAGTGCAGTGAACTCACCGATGGAGGTGAAGAAGTCATTGTGAGCGGAGGAGCAGGTGAAGAGGAGGACGTGGAGCCACAGCCAGCAGAAAGCCATCCAGCCTGCAGACACACATTCAACTTTACACCTGCACGTGCTGACTTTATGAAAGTATTTAGAACATTTAACTTCTTTAATGACATGAACAAAGAGAAGAGACTTTAAATGCTCAAAAAACAAAAAAACAAAAAAAAGGTAGTTTTATTTTCAATCGTTTTTTTTCTGTCTCGAAATGCAAAATAAATTAAAACAATTAATTTCGTCTGGCCCTAATAATCTTCTGTACAATTAATGATTTATTATTTTACTTATTATTATTTGTTATGTTCAAAGTAACATATTTTCTTTTTTAATATATTATTATATTCTTTGTTTCCCTTAATTAACCATGACACAAACACATCCAGAAATACATATCTTTGCTGATTTTGTTGTTGGCTTTATTCCTGTTGTTTGTATATTAGGTCCTGAACTGTCTGAAACTCTAACGTTACATTTGCCCCAAAAAGATTAATATAATAATAATAATAATAATAATAATAATAATAATATCCTTAGAGAAGAAGTTACCCTAACCCTGGGACCGGTGTCGGAGTCTAAACTAGGAGCTTTTATCCTGCTGGAAAAAGGCAAAAGGTAAGAAAAAGACAAATATGGAGGTTAGATGACAAGCTAATATTAGATGTAACGCTAACCCTAAATATAACAGCTGTGGGCACAGCAGGACATGTCGAGATTACACTGAACGAAGACATGACAGTTGTCTTAGTTTGTTGTTGTTTTTTACCGTATTTAACCGTGAAAACAAGAAATCCCTCGTCGGTTTAAGTCCATTAAAGCCTCAAACTGCCTCTTAACGTTGCTCCAAAGTCAAGCTAGCAGCACAAACACACAACAACAACAACAACAACAACTTCTTCTTCTTCTTCTTCTTCTGCTGCTTCTTCTTCTTCTGCTCCTTCTTCTTCTTCTGCTTCTTCTTCTTCTTCCCCGCAGCGTCTTCCAACATGGCGGCGAAAAACGTTTTACCGCCACTTGCTGGACCGGAGTGTGGATCAGGAAATAAAACTGTTTAAAGTTAATTTTTTCCCATATATTCCTCCCGGGTTTGTGGTAATTTAATAAACACAGATGAATAAATATGGATCATGAAATCTCAGAACACTTAATAAATTGATGTTACTGCGTCACCCAGTCTGAGGGGGTCGTTTGCAGTGATGCTGCCTTCATGTGGTATTGGAAAGATCGGAAACATTTTTAATGTGATTGGAAAATTCACGAACTGCACCAGTAAATTCGTTAAAACCACTAAAATATTGCTTTACCTGACTTGTTATCATGGTTATTGACTTTTGTCTGCCATGTTTCTGTATAATATCAATTTGGCAAGTCGTGTAGCAAAGGTGTTGTTGTTCTGACTTCAGGTGGCGTTCACGTAAATCTTCCCAGTTGGGAAGTCTCCTTTCCAAGAATTCCGACACCACGTGAATGTAGCACATATTTAATATTAGCTAAAGCCCGCCTCCAAACAGCGATTGTCCAATCATAGCTTAGCAACCGTAACCAGGCACATTACAGGTTTTTGTTGTTGTTAGTTGTTGAGAAAAATGTTGATTTATTTGAGAAAACATTTGTATTTTCAGGGGAAAACTGTGTTTTCCAAGGATAAAGTCATAATATTTCAGTTAGAATAAATCTTTGTATTTAAGAACAATGTTTTCCATTTACAAGACAGTTGTAATTTTCAGAATATGTTAAGACAAAATAATGACATCCAAATAAAATGTTTGACTTACTTACTATATAAATAATATATCTTTTTATTTCACCTCCATTACATACATACATTAATAAACAGTGCAAGACAACAACTTTCTGTCCAGTGACCTCCTCTGTCACATAATATAAAATAACAATATAATGTCACTTTACACTGAAAACAGGTACAAACCCACAGGTTATCATTTATCATTTACAATACGTACAAATATTGTACATTAAAGCAGCTGTTCAGTGTGTTCATGGAGTTAGTACATTGTGCAAAAATACAGAGTCCAAAGTGCCTGTATGTACAGTGTGTGTGTGTGTGTGTGTGTGTGTGAGAGAGAGTGTGTGTGTGTGTAGAAAACATCCTGAAGAGGAAGCTGCAGGACTGTGAATCTGCATTTATACATCAATAATAAGAGTAATAATAAGTGTTAATAAGGCCACAGTTAGGGAAAAAACTTACAAATATTTAGAGTCATTTGTACAAAATAAATGTCTTCACAGATATTAAGACAACGTTACGAGATAAAAGTCGCAGTTTATACTTAATATCTCCTAATACAGCAACATGTGGATGTTTCATCACCTTTTTTCATTATTTGTTTTTAAATCATAAATTCTTTGTAATATTATTAGAACTTGATCCCCTTATCCCCGACCCTCAGATGTTTCTCCCAACAGCGGCGCTGACACTTCTGAACTGATGAACTTTTTTTTAAAACAAGAAAGGAGAAGTCCTCGCTCTTTTATTTTGACGGGGTTTCCTGCTGACAGCGAGCCCAGAAACACGACAGACGTCACCAAACAGCCGGTTTGAACAGATTTGAGAGTTTGACTTCTTCTGCTGTTCATGTACAAAAATCTGACTTTAAATGATTTATATCCTTTTTCTAATGGCTGACACTCCGTCTCCAGACACGTGCAGAAGTAACGCTTCTGGAACGTGTGTGTGAGGAAAGCTGGAAACGGGATGAACGTTTGTTCCTGTACAATCAGTTTCATGTGTAAAATGTAAAACTGTAATGTTTCAGCTGACGTATAAAGGACTATAAAGACTTCATATTTCTGTTTCAGATACAGAACAGGAACAAAATCTCAAATGAATCAATAACTCAATACATTAATTAATATGTCATTAAAAAACATAAATGTACGCATTAATTAATAAAATGTGACATAAATTGACATTTGTTTTATTCATGTTTCATTTATCTACTTACTATCTATTTACTTACTTTCCTATTTTCTTTTCCCGATTCTTTATTTAAATGTTCTTTGATGTATTTATTTATTTATATATTTATTTATTATTTTCCCTTTGCATTTTCCCCTCGTTTATTTCCCTATTTCTTCTGTATTTTCTTTGTTTTTACATTTCTTCATACATTTAAAATACTTTTGTTTTGTAAATGAATAATAAATGCAAAAATTATTAAAAATGAATAAAAAGGAAAAAGGAAAGTAAATAAATAAATAGGGGGATTAATACAATGGATACTAAATAAAGAAAAATAAAACAGAAATATCAATTTATGTCACATTTGACGAATAATTAATGCCTAAATTCATTTTTTATTATTATTTTTGGTACATTTGTTGGCATATTAATTAATTTAATGAGTTATGATTAATTTTTCCATCCATACTTCTCAGGTTTTATAAAACATGAAACAGGTGACGGTGCGTTCACGGACACGTCCGGCCGTTAGGATATTTTACAGCTGTTCCTGCAGCTCTGTGCAGGCGGGCTGAGCGGCGGCCGGGTGAGTTTGTGTTTCTTCAGCAGCGCGCCGCCCGTCCTCTTAGTGGCGCCATGGTGAGCGCTGGCGGTGACGGAGTAGGAGCGTCCGTGCATCATGCGGGCGTTGAGGCCGTTGGCCACGGAGAAGGACTTCAGGTGGGACTTCAGAGCGGCAGGGAGCGGGAGTTTATCCACCAGGTGGACCGGAGTACAGGAGACGATGGAGCGACAGCACAAGTCCTGCAGACTCAGCACTGAGGAACATGTACAAACAAAAGAAACATAAAACATCATTTAATTTATGTCTTTTATCTGTCTAACAATAAAAACCTAAATATATACAGAAAACAGAGGGAAAAGGTAAGTATATATATTATATCTTATATTACATATAATATATATATTGTATTACAGCAGAGGGCAGCATAGAGCTGCTAATAATCAACACCAATGTAAATCAGTTTACATGAGGAGGCGTGTGGACCAATCAGTGAGCAGCTCCCTCCTGAACCATGATGTCATCAGAAAACATGTGACACATAAAACCACAACGTGTTGTTTGTTTATTATGAAGAATAAAGAAAGCAGATGTATCTGAAGTATTCACCCTGATAGGCTCATTTTCATCTTAACTTAAATATAACTTATATTTTTGTGTTTAATTCAGATAAAGTTTCCGCCTGTTTCCAGACAAAAAACGACCACAAAGACTCAGAGAACAACCACAGAGACTCACAGAACAACCACAGAGACTCACAGAACAACCACAGAGACTCAGTGAACAACCACAGAGACTCAGAGAACAACCACAGAGACTCACAGAACAACCACAGAGACTCACAGAACAACCACAGAGACTCAGAGAACAACCACAGAGACTCACAGAACAACCACAGAGACTCAGTGAACAACCACAGAGACTCAGAGAACAACCACAGAGACTCACAGAACAACCACAGAGACTCACAGAACAACCACAGAGACTCAGTGAACAACCACAGAGACTCAGAGAACAACCACAGAGACTCAGTGAACAACCACAGAGACTCAGAGAACAACCACAAAGACTCAGAGAACAACCACAGAGACTCACAGAACAACCACAGAGACTCACAGAACAACCACAGAGACTCAGTGAACAACCACAGAGACTCAGAGAACAACCACAGAGACTCACAGAACAACCACAGAGACTCAGTGAACAACCACAGAGACTCACAGAACAACCACAGAGACTCACAGAACAACCACAGAGACTCAGTGAACAACCACAGAGACTCAGAGAACAACCACAGAGACTCACAGAACAACCACAGAGACTCAGTGAACAACCACAGAGACTCACAGAACAACCACAGAGACTCACAGAACAACCACAGAGACTCAGTGAACAACCACAGAGACTCACAGAACAACCACAGAGACTCAGAGAACAACCACAGAGACTCACAGAACAACCACAGAGACTCAGTGAACAACCACAGACTCAGAGAACAACCACAGAGACTCACAGAACAACCACAGAGACTCACAGAACAACCACAGAGACTCAGAGAACAACCACAGAGACTCACAGAACAACCACAGAGACTCAGTGAACAACCACAGAGACTCAGAGAACAACCACAGAGACTCACAGAACAACCACAGAGACTCACAGAACAACCACAGAGACTCAGTGAACAACCACAGAGACTCAGAGAACAACCACAGAGACTCAGTGAACAACCACAGAGACTCAGAGAACAACCACAAAGACTCAGAGAACAACCACAGAGACTCACAGAACAACCACAGAGACTCACAGAACAACCACAGAGACTCACAGAACAACCACAGAGACTCAGTGAACAACCACAGAGACTCACAGAACAACCACAGAGACTCAGTGAACAACCACAAAGACTCAGAGAACAACCACAGAGACTCACAGAACAACCACAGAGACTCACAGAACAACCACAGAGACTCAGTGAACAACCACAGAGACTCAGAGAACAACCACAGAGACTCACAGAACAACCACAGAGACTCACAGAACAACCACAGAGACTCAGTGAACAACCACAGAGACTCAGAGAACAACCACAGAGACTCAGTGAACAACCACAGAGACTCAGAGAACAACCACAAAGACTCAGAGAACAACCACAGAGACTCACAGAACAACCACAGAGACTCACAGAACAACCACAGAGACTCAGTGAACAACCACAGAGACTCAGAGAACAACCACAGAGACTCACAGAACAACCACAGAGACTCAGTGAACAACCACAGAGACTCACAGAACAACCACAGAGACTCACAGAACAACCACAGAGACTCAGTGAACAACCACAGAGACTCAGAGAACAACCACAGAGACTCACAGAACAACCACAGAGACTCAGTGAACAACCACAGAGACTCACAGAACAACCACAGAGACTCACAGAACAACCACAGAGACTCAGTGAACAACCACAGAGACTCACAGAACAACCACAGAGACTCAGAGAACAACCACAGAGACTCACAGAACAACCACAGAGACTCAGTGAACAACCACAGACTCAGAGAACAACCACAGAGACTCACAGAACAACCACAGAGACTCACAGAACAACCACAGAGACTCAGAGAACAACCACAGAGACTCACAGAACAACCACAGAGACTCAGTGAACAACCACAGAGACTCAGAGAACAACCACAGAGACTCACAGAACAACCACAGAGACTCACAGAACAACCACAGAGACTCAGTGAACAACCACAGAGACTCAGAGAACAACCACAGAGACTCAGTGAACAACCACAGAGACTCAGAGAACAACCACAAAGACTCAGAGAACAACCACAGAGACTCACAGAACAACCACAGAGACTCACAGAACAACCACAGAGACTCAGTGAACAACCACAGAGACTCAGAGAACAACCACAGAGACTCACAGAACAACCACAGAGACTCAGTGAACAACCACAGAGACTCAGAGAACAACCACAGAGACTCACAGAACAACCACAGAGACTCAGTGAACAACCACAGAGACTCAGAGAACAACCACAGAGACTCAGTGAACAACCACAGAGACTCAGAGAACAACCACAAAGACTCAGAGAACAACCACAGAGACTCACAGAACAACCACAGAGACTCACAGAACAACCACAGAGACTCAGTGAACAACCACAGAGACTCAGAGAACAACCACAGAGACTCACAGAACAACCACAGAGACTCAGTGAACAACCACAGAGACTCACAGAACAACCACAGAGACTCACAGAACAACCACAGAGACTCACAGAACAACCACAGAGACTCAGTGAACAACCACAGAGACTCACAGAACAACCACAGAGACTCACAGAACAACCACAGAGACTCACAGAACAACCACAGAGACTCACAGAACAACCACAGAGACTCACAGAACAACCACAGAGACCCACAGAACAACCACAGAGACTCACAGAACAACCACAGAGACTCAAATAACAACCACAGAGACTCACAGAACAACCAGAGACTCAAAGAACAACCACAGAGACTCACAGACAGAACGACCACAGAGACTCACCTCTGTTGGGCCTCCACAGTCGCTCCATGCCATGCCTCATCAGCACGATGCGAGCCAATTCGGTGAACGACTCGGTGATGTTGAAGTTGCACAGCGGACTGACCTCGAAGAAGGTGATGCCCAGCTTCTCCGCATACACCTGCGCCTGCTCCGTGGTCACCTGCCGCTTGTAGGCCAGGTGCAGGCGGTTCCCCACGAGGATCTTGGGCACCCCTGGAGCATGCTGGGTAAAAACAGACTCCAGCTGAAACAGAAGTGTCTGAATCTATATTTAGATAGCGTCATCAGCTAAATATTTAAAGTATATAAGATCACTACAGCTGAGTCTGAACATGAAGGTTTTATGATGATGACCAAAGTGGAAGATCTCATGTTTTCTAATAATATAAAATGTTTAATGTCTTGGATTTAACCCTGAACACCATGGATGGTGGAAGCTGCAAAAACAAAACAATGATGTCATTCAATTTAAATTATTCGTTGATAAAACTTTATTTAATTACCTTTGTATTAATTCACCTATTTAATTTTCCCTTTTATTTATTTATTATACATTTATTTATATTATTTATTTTAAAGGAATTTAAAATATTAATATTACATTCCACGTGTATGTATTTATTCATATATTTCTGTTTTCTTTATACATTATAAATACATAAATAAATAAAAGGAACATTTTAATATTAAAGTAAATGAATAAAGAAGCAAATTAAAATAGGAATATCTGCCTTCATTTATTTTTTTATGTTATTTTTGGTACATTTATTTGCATATTTATTAATTTGTTAAGTTATTTACTTATTTTTGGCAGCTTATGTTCTCAGGACAAACAGCTGGGCTATGAAAAACAAGAAGCATCAAATTAAATCGTTAAAGTTCCTGGTGGACCCTGGTACAGCACAGCTGCTGTGTTCCTGGTGCAGAGCAGCCTCGTGTGCAGTGAGTGTGTTGTGTTCAGATATGAAGTAACTGCAGAGACACCACGCGGCGATAAAACACAGAAACTGTGATGGACAGATTCATTACGTGATCACTGACCTCGTCTATCTCTTTGATCCACCTGTCGATCCCATCAAATGACCAGCGGTTGGTGATGTCGTACACCAGGATCACTCCCTGAGGAGCAGAAACATCTGGTGACTTACTGCACGTCCAATGAACTCACTTCAAAATAAAACTTAACCTTGTAAACACACGGATGGATTATTGAAAGACCCTGAAGCCTGTTGTCTTCCACAAGACTTCTCGTGCTGAACAACATCAGGACGAGCTTCAAACTCTGAAACTATTGATTCAATGACAAAATATAAAAACAAGAAGCCGAAAAATCCTCGATGTTTTCACTAAAACGATGAATGTTTCATGAACATAAGCAGCAGCTGCAGCACACACATACACACACACACACACACACACACACACAATATCTGGACTGACGTGTTGGATTAAAGCATGCAAAGAAAAACAAGCAGCAGAGTCGACATCATTGTAAAAGTCTAGTTTTGACATTTAGACATTTTGTCCTGTGACGGTTGAATCTCAGGGAATAATCGAGGTTTTTTCTTTTAGATTTTAGATTTAGTCATTTTGACCCTTTTTCTTGCAAATTTAGGAATTTATAATCTTAGAGAAAATGTAAAATGTATTTCTCGTAAATGTACGACTTTATTCTTAGAGAATATTCACATTTTTGCTCATTTGATTTATGGATTTATAGAGCCTGAACGCATCATAATGTAACTCTATGGAACCTCGCTCCACCGGCTGCTAACCGCTAACAGCTAACAGCTAACAGCTAACATTAGCTAGCTCTCCTGCTGATTTCAACTTGTTGTTCACTATGTAACATCAGGAAACATTGTGTGCGTTGAGTTTACTGCGTCAAACACTTGTGGTTCTGTAGAAAA
>NW_021166891.1:62500-100000 GCF_900634415.1 Cottoperca gobio | reverse complement strand
GTAGTATCTGTATCTGTAGTAGTGAAGATGACAGCATCAGTAGTATCTGTATCTGTAGTAGTGAAGATGACAGCATCAGTACTATCTGTATCTGTAGTAGTGAAGATGATAGCATCAGTAGTATCTTTAGTATTTGTATCTGTAGTAGTGAAGATGATAGCATCAGTAGTATCTGTATCTGTAGTAGTGAAGATGACAGCATCAGTAGTATCTGTATCTGTAGTAGTGAAGATGACAGCATCAGTAGTATCTGTATCTGTAGTAGTGAAGATGATAGCATCAGTAGTATCTGTATCTGTAGTAGTGAAGATGACAGCATCAGTAGTATCTGTATCTGTAGTAGTGAAGATGATAGCGTCAGTAGTATCTGTATCTGTAGTAGTGAAGATGATAGCATCAGTAGTATCTTTAGTATCAGTATCTGTAGTAGTAAAGATGATAGCATCAGTAGTATCTGTATCTGTAGTAGTGAAGATGATAGCATCAGTAGTATCTTTAGTATCAGTATCTGTAGTAGTGAAGATGATAGCATCAGTAGTATCTGTATCTGTAGTAGTGAAGATGACAGCATCAGTAGTATCTGTAGTATCTGTATCTGTAGTAGTGAAGATGATAGCATCAGTAGTATCTGTATCTGTAGTAGTGAAGATGATAGCATCAGTAGTATCTGTATCTGTAGTAGTGAAGATGATAGCATCAGTAGTATCTGTATCTGTAGTAGTGAAGATGATAGCATCAGTAGTATCTGTATCTGTAGTAGTGAAGATGATAGCATCAGTAGTATCTGTATCTGTAGTAGTGAAGATGATAGCATCAGTAGTATCTGTATCTGTAGTAGTGAAGATGACAGCATCAGTAGTATCTGTATCTGTAGTAGTGAAGATGACAGCATCAGTAGTATCTGTATCTGTAGTAGTGAAGATGATAGCATCAGTAGTATCTGTATCTGTAGTAGTGAAGATGATAGCATCAGTAGTATCTGTATCTGTAGTAGTGAAGATGACAGCATCAGTAGTATCTGTATCTGTAGTAGTGAAGATGATAGCATCAGTAGTATCTGTAGTATCAGTATCTGTATCTGTAGTAGTGAAGATGATAGCATCAGTAGTATCTGTATCTGTAGTAGTGAAGATGATAGCATCAGTAGTATCTGTATCTGTAGTAGTGAAGATGATAGCATCAGTAGTATCTGTATCTGTAGTAGTGAAGATGATAGCATCAGTAGTATCTGTATCTGTAGTAGTGAAGATGACAGCATCAGTAGTATCTGTAGTATCTGTATCTGTAGTAGTGAAGATGACAGAATCCACAATGGAAAGAATCGGAGTTGCAGCTTCATATGAACGTGAACCACTGAGAAAACTGTTTTTATTAAAGTTCTGTGTAAATAAAGTTATTATGATTGTATCTGATCTGTCACGTGCTTTGATCCACTGGTAGTTGTTTAGAGCCCCCCCCGCGCAAACACACACTCACCCAGGTTGTATCCATACGGGGACTCGCTGGCTCCGTCCTGCAGGCTCGCGAGGATCTCTCCCTTCCCCACGTCGCTGTCCCCCACCAGCAGGAACTTCAGCAGGAAGTCGTGCGCTCGCGCGGGGCTGCTTCTGTGGCTCATCCTCGCGGAAGATGACAGCGGCCGTGTCCCATCACGAGACGAGACTCCTCCAACACCCCCGTGGTCCACAGCGAGGAGACGCGCAAAGGAAGGAGACTGCGCGTGCTCACATGCGACACAGCAGAGACGCACGTGTGCAGCTTCAGACAGTGTTTAAGTGTCCTCTTCGCCGGCCGCGCGCTCAGGACGCACGAAGGTTTTAAAGGAGGACGAGCTGACGGGTCTGTCCCCCCCCCAGTATCATTGGTCCATCCTGTGAGTTGCTGGGGCAACCTCGAGCCCGGACCTGACGCTGGAGACGTCAAGCTGCACGGGATGAGATAAAACCACTTCCTGTCTGAGCCTACAAAATAAAAGCCCGACAGACCATCTATATTGCCAACAACACATTTTCAAAAGTATATTACTTTCAAAGATCATGTGAAATATTACTTTTGTATTTTAGTTTATTTATTTTTACAAAATGTATCTTACTTGTATTGTTATTCTATTAGGCCCTGGTAATACTTCTTATAAATATATATGTATTACTCTTTAATTTTTATTTTATGTATATTACTTGTTTATTTTTTACTCTATTGTTTTTTACTTCATGTAATATTTTAGCAGTTTTTGGCACAAGTGTCCTTCAGGATTAAAGTGTTATTTTATCTTTTGTTTTATTAATAATGATTTTTAAATTATTTAAAGTCTTTGAAATAGAAGAAAATTAAGCCACCTAAAATAAAAATAGTTTTTTTCATGACTTAAAAAGACATAATTCTGCATCTTTCCCTCTGCTGCCACCTCGTGTCCAAAACAAGACATAAAGTAGAAAAAAACCTTAAATTATCGGACTACAACGATCCTTTAAACAGAACTGCAACATGTGCAATCCTCTGAAACAAACTCCAGAGAAGCTGCAGCTCCGAGACGTGAAGCTGAAGACATGCAGGAAATCAATCAGAAATAAAACAAGAATACAAAGTAAAATAAAAAATATTCAAACAAAAACATGTTCAATCAAAACATCTTAAAGTATAAATGTTCTGCAGACGTCCAGATTCAGTTTTTAACTCATGATTTATTGATTCTTCTTCAATCATCTGCAGTAATAATGATTTATATATATTTCCAGAATACACACAGCAGGAAGTCTTTCGGCCAGAACAAGTTCAGAAACAATTTAATCCTCAAAACATGTTAAAATAGCAGCTGATGGAAAACAGATTTCAATTCTGAAACTCAAAACTCGTTTCAAGACTTTTATAGAATCATTTGTTTCCAGGTATTTACAATGAAAGGTCATTTAATTATATTATTATTATTGTTTTATGAGTTTTAGGGTTTGATATTTTAAGAATTAAGTTATAATGTTCTGAGGAAGCAAGACGTAATATTTCACGGGGAAAAATAATAAAATCTGTTTCTTTAAGAACAAAATGTCCGAAGATTTTGTTTGAAGGTTAATTAATCCTGAAACAATGTTGACTTCAGGTGTTAAAGTCTATTTCAATATCGCAAAATCTTTATAATAATAATAATAATAATAATAATAATAATAATGTTAATAATAATAGTAATAATGTTAATAATAATAATAATAATAATAATAATAATGTTAATAATAATGTTAATAATAATAGTAATAATAATAATAATAATAATAATAATAATAATAATATTAATAATAATTTAGCTGTAAATTACATTTATTGTGTTTTTGCCTTTTTTCTGGATAAATTAACAAGATCTATAAAATAAAATCCATCTTTATTCAGACTTTATTCTCAAAATAAAACCTGGACAGTTGTGGTTTCTCGTTTTGAACTGGTTTTCAGTGTAAAAGTCTTTTCCAGCTTCAGAGTGTCGATGATTCGTGCATGAATTCTTGCTCAGCGGAAGCTGTACCCGGGCAGCGGCAGCTTCTGTCCCTCCTTGGCCTCGAAGAAGGTGTAGGACAGCGTGATGGTGTCCACCCGCGCCATCCGGGGATCCTCGTCGAACTCCGGGTCGATGTAGAAGAAGACGGGCATGTCGACCTCCTCGTGGGGGTTCAGACGCTGCTCCTCGAAGCAGAAACACTGAGACAAACATCGAGTGGATGAAGTGAAACAGCAACGTCTCCTGGTTTATATGCATTTCATTTAAAGATAAATAAAGACGCGTTTCATATCACATCACAAGAGTTCAACCATAATCCCATCCCATAATAACAACGTGTTAGTCGACTCTGCAGGAGGCTCACGTGAGCTGTAACTACCTGGATCTTGTTGAAGTACTGTCCCGCCTCGAAGGGAACCACGTTGTAGGTGGAGATGCCGATGATCGGTGTGTTTGTGGGGTTCTTGGCTCTGTAGAAAGCCAGCGCCGTCTCACCTGGAACCACCTGCACAACACAGAAGATGTTCTGTGTCTCGGTCTTCATGCTGTGACGATGTTTTATCGTGTTTCATCTTCTGATATTCGGCTGTTACATATGTTGTTTTCTGCGTCTGTGTTTATAATAATAAATGTTTTGAGTTGTTTCTGGAGGAAGCGTCTTACAAAGATCTCCGTCTGCTGCGGTCTGAAGTTCCACTGCATGCTGGCGTGCGTGTCTGCGTTGAAGGTGATCTTGAGGACGCGCTCCGTCACCGGCTTCATCGTCTCCACCTGCTCCGCGTCGTGTCCGGACACCGCCGTGCCGCCGAGCCCCGATGCCTGGCGGGTGAAACGGAGAGGAAGTGTGGATGCAAAATACAAAAGTCCTTCAGGACAAGAACACATTTCTTATTTATTTATTTCATGTTTTCTTGATTAAAAACATTTATATATAGAGTACAGTATTATAGTATCACACTGTGGACAAATAACATTAAGTTTTAATAGAAATAAAACCATCGGCTGCATTCTGGAAACAAACTTTAAAGAGCTGAACATCTGAAAATAATTCATATTTGTGGTTCTGATCAGGACTGAAGTTAAAAGATTTAACTCCGTGAAAGTGGAAAATGATATTAATATATAATATTTTGTCAGTTTGTGACCTCTGAGGACATCAAAGCATCTTTTCTAAAGTGAGGGGTACATTTAAAGTGTTACACCAGGAACAGGAAGTCTCTCCTCACCTGGCAGTACAGCCTGTAGAGCGGCACCGCAGCGTACGACAGGCCGATCATCCCGACCCCGGCGGCGGCGATGTACGTCAGCACCGTCTTGTTCCTGGTTTTCCACTCGTCCTTGTGGCTCCTGGACTTCCTCTTAATGCCTCGACTCTGAGCGTGGAGCTGCAGGGGGAGCCGCCGCCGCAGGAAGTGCTCAACCTGAGAGTGCAGCGGCGTCCTGAAGGCGTCGCAGCACAGCGTCCTGATGCAGCGCGTTAACACCGGACGCACCAGCAGGGGGAGCAGCATGGCTCAAATCTGCAGACAATCCACACCTGGGGGGGGGGACAAAATAAATAAACATGACAAATCAGCAAAAAATAAGATATTTTTATAATATTCAAAGCTGTTAAATTAGACTGCAACTAATTATTATTTCATTACTTCTTCATCTTTAAGGGGTACATTACATATAGACACATTGACAATACTTAAATATTTATAAATCACACTTGCTCTATATATAAGAAACACATTTGAGGACTTTGAACCATCACATGTTATTTTTTGCTTAAATAAATTATTTAAATAATTTAAAAAAATATCAAAAATGTTGCTGGTTAATCTTCAGTCGATCAACTAATCAATTAAATGATCAATTTTACAACTCCATCTATCTAATCTAACCAATAAATAATGAGCACCAAACCAAACTCCATTCAAAGAAGTGACACTTTAATACTGCCTTGCTTCTGAACATAAGATATGACAGTTTTTGGGGACTAAATTATCTCTCAAGCTTAATAAATGTCACTCTTCAATTCGGCATATGCTTCAATCACTAAGCAGTAACTCTTTTTATGTGAATTGAGCTAGAACTATGAATACAACTCTCGGTGGAGGCCAGTAGGAAGCAACTGAAATGACCTTAGAAAAGGGCTTTTAATCATGTTCTGGTGGATCACATGTATGCCGAATTCACCAGCCAACACCTGCGATTCATAACATGTCTTCAGTAATATTCTAGTATGGATGTGCGTTTGTTAAAACTCATAAATAATCTTAATTTCTATAGTTTTTAAATGTTCCTGGGCTATTTTAATGTTACATTAAAGCACGGTTATCCGGCCAAATCGACATTAAGATTTATGTTTAGCTGCATTGATATTGATTGAAAAAGTTTAGACCTCTCTGACCTGCCGGATTATTAGTATCCAGGATTATTAGCTTAGCTAGCATGCTAACAGAACTACGTTACGAACACGGTTCACTTTAGTCATTAAACATGATATGCAACATGCTGATACCTTACAATGAGAACTCCACTGTCATTAACCGCTGGACAAAAACACATTACCAAACATGTTGGACGGAAATGTGTGCGACACGGAATTAGCTCCCCCTTTAGTCACAGGCGTAAAGGTTCCGCAGGCAAAGTTCCGCACACACACCCAGACAAACACACATTACTAACGGGACTGTCATTAATAACAGAAATGTGTTTAAAGTATGAAATATTATAATATTATATATAATATCATTAGATTATTATTTCTCAGGTGTTAATGTAAAAGCTGGATTTTAAATAACTGTTTTGTAAATAAACGGTATTATTGCTTCTGTTGGCGAACAAAACAATAATGTCGAGGGTCTCTTCGGGGTTCAGCAAGTTACATGTAATACTTTTAAATAACACTCACATGAACAAACATGTAACATATCTTTCATGATTATATCGGCAAAAGTATGTAGGCTACTTATTGTTTGTTAATTCCTCTTGTGAATAACAATAAAAGTAAGATATATGTAGAAATATAAGTAAACTAGTTTAGACGATGATCATTTTGTAATTGTAATTAAATAATACATATAATAATATATCATTCAATAACATCTGCTCAATTTTAACAATGCTAATTATATAGTTATAAGTGCATAACAATATATAAAATAATAATATTTGCTCAGTTTAGACGATGATAATTGTGTTATTATAGTTCAATAATGTACATAAAAATATATAATATAATAACATCTGCTCAGTTTAACAATGATTCTTTTGTAATTGTAATTTAAAAAATAAATAATAAAAGGGTAATAAATGTGGTAATAAAGGATCTACGGTGGCCGTGGAGGGTAAAAAGCGCGCTCGCTGCTCGTTCGAGGGGCTGTAGTAATGGAGGGGGTCACAGTCGGCCAGGTATTTGATGCGGAATGCATCCTGAGCAAACGGCCGAGAAAGGTAAGAGAAACGCGGCCTCACGGCTCGGCGGCGACGACCTCTGCTCCGCGGACATGTTGTGACGTGTTGTTGTTTCTCCCGCAGGGGAAGTTTGAGTATCTGGTGAAGTGGAGAGGGTGGTCGTCTAAGTAAGTACAGCTAGCTGCTAGCTCCTGATGCTAACGACACATAACACTGGGAAAATGGCACCAAACAATGCCGAGCTGTGCAGCCGCCGTGTTTACTCCGCTGCTGGGGGGCTGTAACCCCCCCAGAAGAGCCACACACACCAGGTTATCTTTAATATACGGACTGCTGCTCACGCGGAGCTGCAGCAGATGTTTCTGCGCCCTTATTCCGCTTTATGTGCCGTTTTCACAGCCAGCAGCTGATGCTGGTGCAGATACAGAGCTGCTGCACCGCGCACACACTGCACACTGCACACTACACACTGCACACTACACACTGCACACTACACACTGCACACTACACACAGCACACTACACACCACTGCACACTACACACTGCACACTACACACTGCACACTACACACTACACACTGCACACTACACACTGCACACTGCACACTGCACACTACACACTGCACACTACACACTGCACACTGCACACTGCACACTACACACTGCACACTGCACACTACACACTGCACACTGCACACTACACACTGCACACTGCACACTACACACTGCACACTACACACTGCACACTGCACACTGCACACTGCACACTACACACTGCACACTACACACTGCACACTGCACACTACACACAGCACACTACACACTACACACTGCACACTGCACACTGCACCGCTCACACACTACACACTGCACACTACACACTGCACACTGCACACTACACACAGCACACTGCACACTGCACACTACACACTGCACACTACACACAGCACACTACACACTGCACACTGCACACTACACACTGCACACTGCACACTGCACACTACACACTGCACACTGCACACTACACACTGCACACTACACACTACACACTGCACACTGCACACTACACACAGCACACTACACACTGCACACTGCACCGCTCACACACTGCACACTACACACTGCACACTGCACACTACACACTGCACACTACACACTACACACTGCACACTACACACTGCACACTACACACTGCACACTACACACAGCACACTACACACTGCACACTGCACCGCTCACACACTGCACACTACACACTGCACACTGCACCGCTCACACACTGCACACTACACACTGCACACTGCACCGCTCACACACTGCACACTGCACCGCTCACACACTGCACACTACACACTGCACACTGCACACTACACACTGCACACTACACACTACACACTGCACACTACACACTGCACACTACACACTGCACACTACACACAGCACACTACACACTGCACACTGCACCGCTCACACACTGCACACTACACACTGCACACTGCACCGCTCACACACTGCACACTGCACACTACACACTGCACACTACACACTGCACACTGCACCGCTCACACACTGCACACTACACACTGCACACTACACACTGCACACACTGCACCGCTCACACACTGCACACTGCACACTGCACACTGCACCGCTCACACACTGCACACTACACACTGCACCGCTCACACACTGCACACTACACACACTGCACACACTATTTACATGAACCTGCAGTTATCATGGAGGACACACTTTACTGCAGTAATATATATATATATATATATATATATATATATATATATATATATATATATATATATATATATGATGTACAATAGTAATACTATTAAACAATAAAGTACTAGTCCCACTGTAATAGCATGTGCATTATTAGCCTACTTTAACAATTATGTTTTTATTATCTTTGCCAATATTCATCTCTATTTTAGTTTATTTATTTTACTAAATTGATCTTTTATTTTTTATTATTTTTGGCGCTGGTGTTAGGATTACTTCTCGTACATTTTATATTTATTACTCTGTTGTTTTTATATTTTATAGTTCAGGAAAACGTAGTTAAAGTATTGAAAGTACTTTACTTATTATACTAGTATATACTATTATATATATATACTAGTAAAAGTACTAATAACGTCATAATATAAAATATTCTGATCAAGTAAAATTACTAATACTACACATTGTTACTTTTTAATTTAATTTTAAAAATAGAACTAATAATGCAATAATTAAAAAGTACTAAAATTAAACTGTAATACATTTTTTTTGGTAAAAGTCCTGCAATTAAAATGTTCCTTCAGTAAAAGTACGAATAATTTAAAAATCAAGTAAAATACTAATATTACACTTTAATGTAATGTGCATTATTACCTTTATTATTTTAATTATTGATTTATTACTCTTTAAATACCATGCACAATGTTACGTCTCTTTCACTTCATTATTATTTATTACTCTTTTCTTAATATATGTTAAAACATTAGCAACATCTGGCTTTATTACTATAATGATAACAATGTATAAAGATGGTTATATTAAAATATATATATATATATATATGTATGTTAAACTTCTACATTGAATTTAAATACAGATAAACTGAATGTCTTTAAAGTTTCTGTTAAATGTTTTTCTGATGTTTTCAGACACAACAGCTGGGAACCAGAAGAAAACATCCTGGACCCCAGACTGCTGGCAGCCTTCCACAAGAGGTGTGTGTGTGTGTGTGTGTCTGTCTGTGTGTGTGTCTGAGAGAGTGTGTGTGTGTGTGTGAGAGAGAGTGTGTGTGTCTGTGTGTGTGTGTGTGAGAGAGAGTGTGTGTGTGTCTGTGTGTGTGTGTGTGTGAGAGAGAGTGTGTGTGTGTCTGTGTGTGTGTGTGTGAGAGAGAGTGTGTGTGTGTCTGTGTGTGTGTGTCTGAGAGAGTGTGTGTGTGTGTGTGAGAGAGAGTGTGTGTGTCTGTGTGTGTGTGTGTGTGTGAGAGAGAGTGTGTGTGTGTCTGTGTGTGTGTGTCTGAGAGAGTGTGTGTGTGTGTGTGAGAGAGAGTGTGTGTGTCTGTGTGTGTGTGTGAGAGAGAGTGTGTGTGTCTGTGTGTTGTGTGTGTGTGTGTGAGAGAGAGTGTGTGTGTGTCTGTGTGTGTGTGTGTGTGAGAGAGAGTGTGTGTGTGTCTGTGTGTGTGTGTGTGTGTGTGAGAGAGAGTGTGTGTGTGTCTGTGTGTGTGTGTGTGTGTGTGTGAGAGAGAGAGTGTGTGTGTGTGTGAGAGAGTGTGTGTGTGTGTGTGTGTGTGTGTGTGTGTGTGTGACGTAACAAGGGAAACTATTAATATTCTCTGAGATTATAATAATAATAATTTTTAGTTTATAGTTTTAACATTCAGGGTTGTTTCTCTTCTCTTTGGTTGTGTTGAATGTGTGTGTGTGTGTGTGTGTGTGTGTGTGTGTGTGTGTGTGTGTGTGTGTGTGTGTGTGTGTGTGTGTGTGTGTCGGTCAGAGAACAAGAGAAGGAGCTTCTGTTCCAGACGAAAGGGAAACGTCCGAGAGGACGACCGCGGAAGATTCTGGTAATTCTTCTTCTTCTCTCCCGACTTTAATTCCTGCAGAAGAACAAAACTTCATTTTGTTCTTCGTCTCCTCAGCAGCCCGCACCCGCCGCGACCAAAGACAGCCGCTCCTCGTCCTCCTCGTCCTCCGTCCTTTCCTCGTCCGCCTCCTCCTCCTCCTCAGAGGATGAAGATCACACGAAGAAGGCGAGGTCGGGCCCCCGCGTGCAGCCCGTCCCCCAGAAGAGGCCTCAGATCGTCCTCGCCAAGCCGGAGCTTCCCTGCAAGAAGAAGCGCGGGAGGAAGCCGCTGCACCCTGACGTGAGGGCGCTAAGACAAGCGAAGAGCAGACCGCCTCCTCCTCCTCCTCCGTCACCTCCGCCTCCTCCTCCTCTTCCTCCTCCTCCACCTCCTCCTCGCCACCACCAGGTGCTCAGGCCGCCCAGGGAGGATCCTCGGCCCGGCGTGAAGAAGCCTCTTCAGCCGGCGAGCTTCACCTACACCGGGCTGAGCAGGAGCTCCAGAGACGAGGCCGCCGCCGCCGCCGCCTCCCAGCCCTCCGCCAGCTCCTTCTCCGCCTCCAAAGCGAGCTCGCTGAGCTGCATGTGGACCAGCCGCTCCATGTCGCCGTCCTCCTCCTACAGCAGAACCAGCCCAGCACCACAAAGTAAGAACTCTCTGTCCGAGCTGAAGCGCTCCATCTCCGACACCGGCGGCGGCAGAGGAGACGGGTACAAGGCGTCCGCTCTGAAACACGGCGGAGGCTCGTTGGGTCTGCACAGCAGCTTCGGGGGAGGCCAGGCGGCGGTGCAGCGCTCCCCGCTGAGCCAGAGGAGGCAGGACGGGTCGCTTCAGCACAAGCAGCAGAGCCTCAACAAAGCGGCGCCCGCGCCCACGCCTCGAGACCGAGCCAACCAGGCGCTCAACCTCCGCGCTCTCAACCTGCAGAGCGTCAGCAAGCCGGTGTCCGTTAGCGGCCTGCAGGGGAACATCGCTGCGGCATCGAGGACGAGCTTAAGGAGCGGCGCCGGCGGCATTGTTGTAAAAGGAGGAGGCATCAAAGAGACTCGCACGTCCGCTGGGGGGCAGCGCTCCGGCGGCGGCTCAGAGCAGGCGAGGTTACGGGAGGAGATGCTAGCAGAGACTAAGAAGATGACAGGAAGCAGCTCAGCGCGAGGGAGCGGCGGCGAGAGGAAGCACGGGCTCGCCTCTCAGAACCGGAGCCTGAACGAGCTCAGCACGGGCGACTCGGACGAGAGCAGCAGCAGCAGCGAGTCGGAGCGGGACGCCGCGCCATACCCGAACAACAGCAGGCCGAGCCTCGGAGACGACGTCGCCACGGAGTCGGACACGGAGACGGACTGGCGGCCCGCCCGGAGCCTCCTGGAGCACGTGTTCGTCACCGACGTCACGGCCAACTTCATCACGGTGACGGTGAAGGAGTCGCCGACCAGCGTGGGATTCTTCAACTCGCTGAATCACTGAAGGTGTGTGAACAACACTTCCTGTTTCTGCGCTTCATTCATTCGCTGACGGAAACTGAAAAACTGAACGTTGAATTAGTTTTGGTAAAAAGTGTTTCAAGAAGCTTCTTCTGTCCCGTCATGTTTCTCACGTGTGTTGTTGTAGTTCTGGTTTCAGCCACAAGAGGCAGCAGCGTTGGCGTTTTATAGCACATGGCGTTTATAAAGTTATGTAACATCCCCGTCAGGCTTTAAACGCCAATCTGCTGATCGTTAGTTTTACAACAAACACTTCTACAGAAACGTCCTCCTTCATCCAGATACAAGAAAAGATCCTGACTACACTTTTATTTATTAGTTTAAAAACATAATCTAAACGTTTCTTCTTCATGTGTTCTCAAACGCAGGACAGAAAACTGTTTAGATCACACTCCATGTATCTCCAGAATTTGGCCTCACAGGGCTTCCGTAGAACACGAGGAAGCCCGATGTTTAGACCTCGTTTACGCTCCATATTAAAACGCAGTCTGTGTCCGCAAGAGAAATAGACGCTCGAACTTCAAAGACTATTATCAAATATCAGTTCTGGAAGTTATTCATGCCTCCATCATCCTGCAGCCCCCTCCGCAGGATGATGGAGTTATCACACCAGGGTCCCAGTTCAAATTGTTCCGTTTTCACCGTGTGGTATCTGCACATCCAGGCGCTCTGTTCTTTATATCGCCGCTGCTTCCGCTTCAATACAGTGGAGGTGAATGTGTTCGTGTGTGGGGGTGTGTGGGGGTGCACTTAATAAGTCATTTTGAACAGAAATAAAGTCCCAGTCGCTCAAATAAACCACAGAAATATGAGACCTAAATATCTCACCTTTTTGAATGGAGTTTGGTGTCGACGCTGGTTTGTTGAAAACTCAGTCTTTGGTTTGTTAATTCTCAGTCAATAATCACTTACTAGATTTTCTACCAGTTCTTTCGACCGCACCTCATGGTCTTCATCAGCAGAGAGTTTGCTCAGATATCGTGACTAATGAGGACTAAATCATTTAATTAAATAAATAAATAAATAAAAGCTTCTATTGTCAAATTAATGTGCAGGTTAATTTTCAACATAACTTTAACCAATGGCTGTTAAGTGACACCATGAAGTCCCGCCCCCTCATTTACATAAAAATAATAATTAAATAAATGTGAAAAGAACATAAAAACATAAATACAAAATATGCAATAAATAGGGAATTTAATAAATAACAGAATAAATAAGAGAAAATAAAATGTAGATGGGAAATAATTAATTGTGAAATGAATAAAAGCAGAATCACAATTGTTTTATAAAAACAGAAATAAATAAAAAATAAGTAAACAAAAGAAATGATTTGGAAGATATTATTTATAATGATTAATTAATACAAAAATAAGTAATTAGTAAACGTAAATGACTACATTTAGTTTCTTTATGAACCTGCACAAGTATTTGATCTTTGAGTCTTTATTATTTTATTTATTATTTTAGTCCTCCGTAGAGATAAAGTTAAGATTATTCTGTGAATTCACTTTTTTACGTCCCAATGAAGCTTGTTGAGTAATTATTGAGCGAATAATCTCTCGATGAATCAGTTTCTGTGTTTTATGATTCGGTGTCTAAACGGGGTTCAATAACTCGATGGATGTACCCCCCCCCCCAGTGCCTCAGGTTCCTCTCAGACTCATCAGCTGCTCGTGATGATTAGTTTAGGACGTGTTGTGCTTATCGGACCTGTATCCAAACTAAATGTGTGGCTTCATCCAGGGCAGCATGTTACAACTAAATATCTTAGTGCAGTCCGTCTGTGATCGTCCGTCATCGTCGTTCAGTTCTCTTTGGACCAAAGCTGTTATGAATGTGAATTATCTTTCATTTGTATTACTGACAGTATTCCTTGCACTACGCACAGAATAAATGTAAAGCTGACATTCCATTATCACTTATATTTACCAATTTTATACCATTTTAATAACGTTTGCCGTCACAGTGTCTTTTGGAGTTGAAATATGTGTTAATTTATATTTGTAAATATGTTTTTTTTTCATGTGATGACTGATATCTATCTGGTGCTCATATTGGCTTCAGATTCTTGTAGCCTGTGTGCCTCTCTGCCATTTTCAAGGTATTTGAAGTAAAGTATAAAGTACCTAAATAATTCAAATGTTTGGATTCACTTCTGTCATTAAATTGTAGTTTTTTTGAATGGAGTTTGGTTTGTGGTGAAACTTTTCAAACTAAAGAAATAAAGAGATAAAGTTCCAGTTGACCACAGACCTCACTGTACAGTCGTCTTAAACCTTAAATTGAAACTATTTTGAATGGAGTTTGGTTTGTGGTGAAACTTTTAGAAGTAAAAATCAATTAAATAAAGTTCCAGTTGCTCAGAATAATCACAGATTCGTATTAGAAATATCCGGCGCTGAGACGCAAATATCGAACTCCTTTTGAATAAAGTTTGGTTTGTGATGAAGCATTTAGAAATAAAAATAAATGAAATAAAGTCCCAGTTGCTAAGAAAACCCGACCTCACTGAGGAGTCAGGGGAATTAAATTGTAGCTTTTTTGAATGGAGTTTGGTTTGTAGTGAAACTTTTCAAACTAAAGAAATAAAGAGATAAAGTTCCAGTTGACCACAGACCTCACTGTACAGTCGTCTTAAACCTTAAGTTGTAGCTTTTTTGAATGGAGTTTGGTTTGTGGTGAAACTTTAAGAAGTAAAAATAAAGAAGTAAAGTCCTAGTTGCTGAGAGAAACCACAGCCCGGTTGAATTAAATTGTTACTTTCTTTAATGGAGTTTGGTGTGGACGTTCATTTAAAGGTAATTTTCCCATCATACATTGCTTTAGGTGACGACCAGCAGGTGTCTCTGTGGGACAGTTAGTGACGTTTATGGATTTACAGTATTCAGACTAAAAGCTTTAACTTCTAATTTACTTCACTTGTTTGTAAAATCCAGGAGATATTTTGAGGTTTTATAATTGATCTTTTTGGAGGATTATCCTCAATATTCCTCTTTTACATCCTCTGTTCATGACTTCACACTAAATCTAATTAATCGTTTATAGATTTATAGATTAATAATCTGTACCAACGATTCAGTGGATCCAGAGTAGATGTGTAAAGTTTGAATAAATTCATAATTCAATTAATAAACCACAAAAATAAAAGCTTTGAACTTTATTAATAAATTAATTACAAATATATATTATTTGTATTATTATTATTATTATTATTATTATTATTATTATTATTATTATTATTATTATTTTGTTTGATGTATTATTATATTTATTAATGTTTTTTTTTTATTATTTATTTTAATTTAATGTATGTTTTTTAACATTTTAAATAAGGCTTCACAATAAAAGCATTTGAAGCAGTTAATAATAAACTAAACAAACATATTAATAAACTACAGGAAGGATTAATAATCTGCGTTAACATAATAAACCTCAAACATTTATTAATAAACTGAATTAACAGATAAACAAATTAAATCAGAAAACAAAAAAACTAACGAAATACATGTCGTATAAAATTGGTCAGTAAATTCCTAATTTATTCCATTAATAATAATAATAATAATAATAATTATTATTATTATTATTATTATTATTCACTTTACCGCACCGTTGTGATGAAAAGAGAGCTGAGCCAGAAGGCAAAGCTCTCAATCTACCGGTCGATCTTCGTTCCTACCCTCACCTATGGTCATGAAGGTCATGACCAAAAGAACGAGATCACGGGTACAAGCGGCCGAAATGGGTTTTCTCAGACGGGTGGCGTCTCCCTTAGAGATCGGTGAGAAGCTCAGCCATCAGGAGAGACTCGGAGTAGAGCCGCTGCTCCTTTACGTTGAAAGGAGCCAGTTGAGGTGGTTCATCTAGTAAGGAGCCACCTGGGCGCCTCCCTAGGGAGGTGTTCCAGGCACGTCCAGCTGGGAGGAGACCCCGGGGAAGACCCAGGACTCGGTGGAGAGATGATATCTCCTCACTGGGAACGCCTCAGGATCCCCCAGTCGGAGCTGGAGGATGTGGCCCGGAGAAGGGGAGATTGGGGTTCCTTACTGGAGCTGCTGCCCCCGCGACCCGATCCCGGATAAGAGGTAGACGGTGGATGGATAGAATATTATTATTATTATTATTATTATTATCACTCATATTACCTGTCCTGTGAAGGGTTAGGGCGAAACTGAGGCTGCACCAGTGTGTGTGTGTGTGTGTGTGTGACTGACAGAAGCTGCTACCTGCAGGTTTGGTGATTTATGTGCAGAGTCGTGCAGCAGAGAGGTGGAATTTTCCCAAAATAAAGTTTGAGTAAACAGACAGCAACAGACGGACAGAGAGGCCTCACACACACTGGTATGTTTAAACTGTGTGAACAGTGTGGGGCAGTGTGAGCACGCACAAACTCACACACACACACACACACACACACACACACACACTGGTGCAGCCTCAGTTTCGCCCTAACCCTTCACATGTTGTCACACTGACACAAGTCATTTATTTGACTGGAGTCTGAGTGACAGACACTCGATGCTGCCCCCTGCAGGCCACGGCAGGGACTCAAATAACATTTAAATTAATAAAATTACTCAATTCATTAATTAATAAAAATGACTCGATGGATGATAGAATAAAATATCTAAAAAATAAATAAATGGCTGAATGAATGAAATGAATGAATTAATAAATGAAGTCACAATTAATAAATAAATACAATTCCTATTAAGAAATAAATGACTTAGTAAATAAATGATAAAGACTAAATGAATAAATAACTAAAATAATTAATAAATACAAAATAACAAAATAAAATGACTCAATTAATACATTAATAAATAAATAAAAGAAAACAATAATAAAATGAAAAATTACTCAAATTAATAAAAAAGAAAAGCCTCAATTATGAAATGTGCAGGTTAGTTTGAAATCAAATAAATATTCACAGAAATAGATAATAAATAAATGAAATGTATTGATTTGAATTTTCTTTTTTATATCTGATAATTTACCAATTCATCTTTTTGTTTGGATTTATTTCTGTTTTTATTCACTTCTGTATTTGTTCACCTATAAGACAGACTCAGACCTTTAGTACGAGTGTAGCTTCAAGTAACTAAGTACTTTTTCTCAAGTAGTGTGTGGGGGATGTGAAACAATGCTGTGTGTGTGTGTGTGTGTGTGTGTGTGTGTGTGTGTGCAGAAGCCGTCTGTCTCCTCACACATGGATGATAACCTTGAAACGTCTCGGTGTCACATCTGTCTTCTCCAACTCGGTCCGAACTGTCAACACAAACCTTTGTCTCACTGATCTGTGTCTCTGTGTGTAGCTGTGTGTCTCTGTGTGTGTCTCTGTGTGTCTCTGTGTGTCTCTGTGTGTAGCTGTGTGTCTCTGTGTGTGTCTCTGTGTGTCTCTGTGTGTCTCTGTGTGTCTCTGTGTCTCTGTGTGTCTCTGTGTGTAGCTGTGTGTCTCTGTGTGTAGCTGTGTGTCTCTGTGTGTGTCTCTGTGTGTCTCTGTGTGTAGCTGTGTGTCTCTGTGTGTGTCTCTGTGTGTCTCTGTGTGTCTCTGTGTGTAGCTGTGTGTCTCTGTGTGTCTCTGTGTGTCTCTGTGTGTAGCTGTGTGTCTCTGTGTGTGTCTCTGTGTGTGTCTCTGTGTCTCTGTGTGTCTCTGTGTGTAGCTGTGTGTCTCTGTGTGTGTCTCTGTGTGTCTCTGTGTGTCTCTGTGTGTGTCTCTGTGTGTCTCTGTGTGTGTCTCTGTGTGTCTCTGTGTGTGTCTCTGTGTGTGTCTCTGTGTGTCTCTGTGTTTGTCTGTTTGTATCTGTGTCGCTGTGTGTCTCTGTATGTCTCTGTGTGTGTCTCTGTGTGTCTCTGTGTGTGTCTCTGTGTGTGTCTGTGTGTCTCTGTGTGTAGCTGTGTGTCTCTGTGTGTGTCTCTGTGTGTCTCTGTGTGTCTCTGTGTGTCTCTGTGTCTCTGTGTGTCTCTGTGTGTAGCTGTGTGTCTCTGTGTGTAGCTGTGTGTCTCTGTGTGTGTCTCTGTGTGTCTCTGTGTGTAGCTGTGTGTCTCTGTGTGTGTCTCTGTGTGTCTCTGTGTGTCTCTGTGTGTAGCTGTGTGTCTCTGTGTGTCTCTGTGTGTCTCTGTGTGTAGCTGTGTGTCTCTGTGTGTGTCTCTGTGTCTCTGTGTGTCTCTGTGTGTAGCTGTGTGTCTCTGTGTGTGTCTCTGTGTGTCTCTGTGTGTCTCTGTGTGTGTCTCTGTGTGTCTCTGTGTGTGTCTCTGTGTGTCTCTGTGTGTAGCTGTGTGTCTCTGTGTGTGTCTCTGTGTGTCTCTGTGTGTGTCTCTGTGTGTGTCTGTGTGTCTCTGTGTGTGTCTGTTTGTATCTGTGTCGCTGTGTGTCTCTGTATGTCTCTGTGTGTCTCTGTGTGTAGCTGTGTGTCTCTGTGTGTGTCTCTGTGTGTCTCTGTGTGTGTCTCTGTGTGTGTCTGTGTGTCTCTGTGTGTGTCTCTGTGTGTCTCTGTGTGTCTCTGTGTGTCTCTGTGTGTGTCTCTGTGTGTAGCTGTGTGTCTCTGTGTGTCTCTGTGTGTGTCTCTGTGTGTCTCTGTGTGTCTCTGTGTGTGTCTCTGTGTGTGTCTCTGTGTGTCTCTGTGTTTGTCTGTTTGTATCTGTGTCTCTGTGTGTCTCTGTGTGTAGCTGTGTGTCTCTGTGTGTCTGTGTGTGTGTCTCTGTGTGTCTCTGTGTTTGTTTCTGTGTGTGTCTCTGTGTGTCTCAGTGTGTGTCTCTGTGTGTCTGTGTCTCTGCGTGTGTCTGTGTCTCTGTGTGTGTCTCTGTGTGTGTCTCTGTGTGTGTCTCTGTGTGTCTTTGTGTGTCTCTGTGTGTCTGTGTGTCTCTGTGTGTGTCTCTGTGTGTCTCTGTGTGTAGCTGTGTGTCTCTGTGTGTCTCTGTGTGTCTCTGTGTGTCTCTGTGTGTCTCTGTGTCTCTGTGTGTCTCTGTGTGTAGCTGTGTGTCTCTGTGTGTGTCTCTGTGTGTCTCTGTGTGTCTCTGTGTGTAGCTGTGTGTCTCTGTGTGTGTCTCTGTGTCTCTGTGTGTCTCTGTGTGTAGCTGTGTGTCTCTGTGTGTGTCTCTGTGTGTCTCTGTGTGTCTCTGTGTGTCTCTGTGTGTGTCTCTGTGTGTCTCTGTGTGTGTCTCTGTGTGTCTCTGTGTGTGTCTCTGTGTGTGTCTCTGTGTTTGTCTGTTTGTATCTGTGTCGCTGTGTGTCTCTGTATGTCTCTGTGTGTCTCTGTGTGTAGCTGTGTGTCTCTGTGTGTGTCTCTGTGTGTCTCTGTGTGTCTCTGTGTGTGTCTCTGTGTGTGTCTGTGTGTGTCTCTGTGTGTCTCTGTGTGTGTCTCTGTGTGTCTCTGTGTGTGTCTCTGTGTGTCTCTGTGTGTGTCTCTGTGTGTGTCTCTGTGTGTCTCTGTGTGTCTCTGTGTGTCTCTGTGTGTGTCTCTGTGTGTCTCTGTGTGTGTCTCTGTGTGTCTCTGTGTGTGTCTCTGTGTGTGTCTCTGTGTGTCTCTGTGTTTGTCTGTTTGTATCTGTGTCTCTGTGTGTCTCTGTGTGTAGCTGTGTGTCTCTGTGTGTCTCTGTGTGTCTCTGTGTGTCTCTGTGTGTGTCTCTGTGTGTGTCTCTGTGTGTCTCTGTGTGTAGCTGTGTGTCTCTGTGTGTGTCTCTGTGTGTCTCTGTGTGTGTCTCTGTGTGTGTCTGTGTGTCTCTGTGTGTGTCTGTTTGTATCTGTGTCGCTGTGTGTCTCTGTATGTCTCTGTGTGTCTCTGTGTGTAGCTGTGTGTCTCTGTGTGTGTCTCTGTGTGTCTCTGTGTGTGTCTCTGTGTGTGTCTGTGTGTCTCTGTGTGTGTCTCTGTGTGTCTCTGTGTGTCTCTGTGTGTCTCTGTGTGTGTCTCTGTGTGTAGCTGTGTGTCTCTGTGTGTCTCTGTGTGTGTCTCTGTGTGTCTCTGTGTGTCTCTGTGTGTGTCTCTGTGTGTGTCTCTGTGTGTCTCTGTGTTTGTCTGTTTGTATCTGTGTCTCTGTGTGTCTCTGTGTGTAGCTGTGTGTCTCTGTGTGTCTGTGTGTGTGTCTCTGTGTGTCTCTGTGTTTGTTTCTGTGTGTGTCTCTGTGTGTCTCAGTGTGTGTCTCTGTGTGTCTGTGTCTCTGCGTGTGTCTGTGTCTCTGTGTGTGTCTCTGTGTGTGTCTCTGTGTGTCTTTGTGTGTCTCTGTGTGTCTGTGTGTCTCTGTGTGTGTCTCTGTGTGTCTCTGTGTGTAGCTGTGTGTCTCTGTGTGTCTCTGTGTGTCTCTGTGTGTCTCTGTGTCTCTGTGTGTCTCTGTGTGTAGCTGTGTGTCTCTGTGTGTGTCTCTGTGTGTCTCTGTGTGTCTCTGTGTGTAGCTGTGTGTCTCTGTGTGTGTCTCTGTGTCTCTGTGTGTCTCTGTGTGTAGCTGTGTGTCTCTGTGTGTGTCTCTGTGTGTCTCTGTGTGTCTCTGTGTGTCTCTGTGTGTGTCTCTGTGTGTCTCTGTGTGTGTCTCTGTGTGTCTCTGTGTGTGTCTCTGTGTGTGTCTCTGTGTTTGTCTGTTTGTATCTGTGTCGCTGTGTGTCTCTGTATGTCTCTGTGTGTCTCTGTGTGTAGCTGTGTGTCTCTGTGTGTGTCTCTGTGTGTCTCTGTGTGTCTCTGTGTGTGTCTCTGTGTGTGTCTGTGTGTGTCTCTGTGTGTCTCTGTGTGTGTCTCTGTGTGTCTCTGTGTGTGTCTCTGTGTGTCTCTGTGTGTGTCTCTGTGTGTGTCTCTGTGTGTCTCTGTGTGTCTCTGTGTGTCTCTGTGTGTGTCTCTGTGTGTCTCTGTGTGTGTCTCTGTGTGTCTCTGTGTGTGTCTCTGTGTGTGTCTCTGTGTGTCTCTGTGTTTGTCTGTTTGTATCTGTGTCTCTGTGTGTCTCTGTGTGTAGCTGTGTGTCTCTGTGTGTCTCTGTGTGTCTCTGTGTGTCTCTGTGTGTGTCTCTGTGTGTGTCTCTGTGTGTCTCTGTGTGTGTCTCTGTGTGTCTCTGTGTGTCTCTGTGTGTGTCTCTGTGTGTCTCTGTGTGTCTCTGTGTTTGTTTCTGTGTGTGTCTCTGTGTGTCTCAGTGTGTGTCTCTGTGTGTCTCTGTGTGTGTCTGTGTCTCTGTGTGTGTCTCTGTGTGTGTCTCTGTGTGTCTCTGTGTGTGTCTCTGTGTGTCTTTGTGTGTCTCTGTGTGTCTGTGTGTCTCTGTGTGTGTCTCTGTGTGTCTCTGTGTGTGTCTCTGTGTGTCTCTGCGTGTGTCTGTGTCTCTGTGTGTGTCTCTGTGTGTGTCTCTGTGTGTCTCTGTGTGTGTCTCTGTGTGTCTTTGTGTGTCTCTGTGTGTCTGTGTGTCTCTGTGTGTGTCTCTGTGTGTCTCTGTGTGTGTCTCTGTGTGTGTCTCTGTGTGTCTCTGTGTGTGTCTCTGTGTGTCTCTGTCTGTGTCTCTGTGTGTCTCTGTGTGTCTCTGTGTGTGTCTCTGTGTGTTTGTGTGTGTCTCTGTGTGTGTCTCTGTGCGTGTCTCTGTATGTTTCTCTGTGTGTCTCTGTGTGTGTCTCTGTGTGTTTCTGTGTGTGTCTCTGTGTGTGTCTCTGTGTGTGTCTCTGTATGTCTCTGTGTGTGTCTGTTTGTATCTGTGTGTTTGTGTGTCTCTGTGTGTCTCTGTATGTGTCTCTGTGTGTCTCTGTGTGTGTCTCTGTGTTTGTCTGTTTGTATCTGTGTGTTTGTGTGTCTCTGTGTGTCTCTGTATGTGTCTCTGTGTGTCTCTGTGTGTGTCTCTGTGTTTGTCTGTTTGTATCTGTGTGTTTGTGTGTCTCTGTGTGTCTCTGTGTGTGTCTCTGTGTTTGTCTGTTTGTATCTGTGTCGCTGTGTGTCTCTGTTTGTCTCTCTGTGTCTCTGTGTGTGTCTCTGTGTGTGTCTCTGTGTCTCTGTGTGTCTGTGTGTGTGTCTCAGTGTCTCTGTGTGTCTCTGTGTGTCTCTGTGTGTGTCTCTGTTTGTCTCTCTGTGTGTGTCTCAGTGTCTCTGTGTGTCTGTGTGTCTCTGTGTGTCTCTGTGTGTCTCTGTGTGTGTCTTTGTGTCTCTGTGTGTCTCTGTGTGTCTGTGTGTGTCTGTGTGTCTCTGTGTGTCTCTGTGTGTGTCTTTGTGTCTCTGTGTGTCTCTGTGTGTCTCTGTGTGTCTGTGTGTCTCTGTGTGTCTCTGTGTGTCTCTGTGTGTCTCTGTGTGTCTGTGTGTGTCTCTGTGTCTCTGTGTCTCTCTGTGTGTCTCTGTGTGTGTCTTTGTGTCTCTGTGTGTCTCTGTGTGTCTGTGTGTGTGTGTGTCTCTGCGTGTGTGTCTGTGTGTCTGTGTGTGTCTCTGTGTGTCTCTGTGAGTGTCTCTGTGTCTCTGTGTCTCTGTGTCTCTGCGTGTGTCTGTGTCTCTGTGTGTCTCTGTGTGTGTCTCTGTGTGTGTCTCTGTGTGTCTCTGTGTGTGTCTCTGTTGTGTGTCTCTGTGTGTCTCTGTGTGTCTCTGTGTGTGTCTCTGTGTTGTCTCTGTGTGTGTCTCTGTGTGTCTCTGTGTGTGTCTCTGTGTGTCTCTGTGTGTCTCTGTGTGTGTCTCTGTGTGTCTCTGTGTGTGTCTCTGTGTGTCTCTGTGTGTGTCTCTGTGTGTCTCTGTGTGTGTGTCTCTCTGTGTGTATGTTTGTATCTGTGTGTTTGTGTGTCTCTGTGACTCTGTGTGTCTCTGTGCTTGTCTGTGTGTGTCTCTGTGTATGTCTGTGTGTCTCTGTGTGTCTCTGTGTGTCTCTGTGTGACTCTGTGTGTCTCTCTGTGTGTCTCTGTGTGTCTCTCTGTGTGTCTCTGTGTGTGTCTCTGTGTGTGTCTCTGTGTGTGTCTGTTTGTATCTGTGTGTCTCTGTGTGTGTCTCTGTGTGTGTCTCTGTGTGTCTCTGTGTGTGTCTCTGTGTGACTCTGTGTGTCTCTGTGTGACTCTGTGTGTCTCTCTGTGCGTCTCTGTGTGTCTCTCTGTGTGTCTCTGTGTGTAGCTGTGTGTCTCTGTGTGTGTCTCTGTGTGTCTCTGTGTGTCTCTGTGTGTAGCTGTGTGTCTCTGTGTGTGTCTCTGTGTGTCTCTGTGTGTCTCTGTGTCTCTGTGTGTCTCTGTGTGTAGCTGTGTGTCTCTGTGTGTAGCTGTGTGTCTCTGTGTGTGTCTCTGTGTGTCTCTGTGTGTAGCTGTGTGTCTCTGTGTGTGTCTCTGTGTGTCTCTGTGTGTCTCTGTGTGTAGCTGTGTGTCTCTGTGTGTCTCTGTGTGTCTCTGTGTGTAGCTGTGTGTCTCTGTGTGTGTCTCTGTGTGTGTCTCTGTGTCTCTGTGTGTCTCTGTGTGTAGCTGTGTGTCTCTGTGTGTGTCTCTGTGTGTCTCTGTGTGTCTCTGTGTGTGTCTCTGTGTGTCTCTGTGTGTGTCTGTGTGTGTCTCTGTGTGTTTCTCTGTGTGTCTCTGTGTTTGTCTGTTTGTATCTGTGTCGCTGTGTGTCTCTGTATGTCTCTGTGTGTCTCTGTGTGTAGCTGTGTGTCTCTGTGTGTGTCTCTGTGTGTCTCTGTGTGTGTCTCTGTGTGTGTCTGTGTGTCTCTGTGTGTAGCTGTGTGTCTCTGTGTGTGTCTCTGTGTGTCTCTGTGTGTCTCTGTGTGTCTCTGTGTCTCTGTGTGTCTCTGTGTGTAGCTGTGTGTCTCTGTGTGTAGCTGTGTGTCTCTGTGTGTGTCTCTGTGTGTCTCTGTGTGTAGCTGTGTGTCTCTGTGTGTGTCTCTGTGTGTCTCTGTGTGTCTCTGTGTGTAGCTGTGTGTCTCTGTGTGTCTCTGTGTGTCTCTGTGTGTAGCTGTGTGTCTCTGTGTGTGTCTCTGTGTCTCTGTGTGTCTCTGTGTGTAGCTGTGTGTCTCTGTGTGTGTCTCTGTGTGTCTCTGTGTGTCTCTGTGTGTGTCTCTGTGTGTCTCTGTGTGTGTCTCTGTGTGTCTCTGTGTGTAGCTGTGTGTCTCTGTGTGTGTCTCTGTGTGTCTCTGTGTGTGTCTCTGTGTGTGTCTGTGTGTCTCTGTGTGTGTCTGTTTGTATCTGTGTCGCTGTGTGTCTCTGTATGTCTCTGTGTGTCTCTGTGTGTAGCTGTGTGTCTCTGTGTGTGTCTCTGTGTGTCTCTGTGTGTGTCTCTGTGTGTGTCTGTGTGTCTCTGTGTGTGTCTCTGTGTGTCTCTGTGTGTCTCTGTGTGTGTCTCTGTGTGTAGCTGTGTGTCTCTGTGTGTCTCTGTGTGTGTCTCTGTGTGTCTCTGTGTGTCTCTGTGTGTGTCTCTGTGTGTGTCTCTGTGTGTCTCTGTGTTTGTCTGTTTGTATCTGTGTCTCTGTGTGTCTCTGTGTGTAGCTGTGTGTCTCTGTGTGTCTGTGTGTGTGTCTCTGTGTGTCTCTGTGTTTGTTTCTGTGTGTGTCTCTGTGTGTCTCAGTGTGTGTCTCTGTGTGTCTGTGTCTCTGCGTGTGTCTGTGTCTCTGTGTGTGTCTCTGTGTGTGTCTCTGTGTGTCTCTGTGTGTGTCTCTGTGTGTCTTTGTGTGTCTCTGTGTGTCTGTGTGTTGTCTCTGTGTGTGTCTCTGTGTGTCTCTGTGTGTAGCTGTGTGTCTCTGTGTGTCTCTGTGTGTCTCTGTGTGTCTCTGTGTGTCTCTGTGTGTCGCTGTGTGTCTCTGTGTGTGTCTCTGTGTGTCTCTGTGTGTCTCTGTGTGTAGCTGTGTGTCTCTGTGTGTGTCTCTGTGTCTCTGTGTGTCTCTGTGTGTAGCTGTGTGTCTCTGTGTGTGTCTCTGTGTGTCTCTGTGTGTCTCTGTGTGTCCTCTGTGTGTGTCTCTGTGTGTCTCTGTGTGTGTCTCTGTGTGTCTCTGTGTGTGTCTCTGTGTGTCTCTGTGTGTCTCTGTGTGTGTCTCTGTGTGTGTCTGTGTGTGTCTCTGTGTGTCTCTGTGTGTGTCTCTGTGTGTGTCTGTGTGTGTCTCTGTGTGTCTCTGTGTGTGTCTCTGTGTGTGTCTCTGTGTGTCTCTGTGTGTCTCTGTGTGTCTCTGTGTGTGTCTCTGTGTGTCTCTGTGTGTGTCTCTGTGTGTCCTCTGTGGTTGTCTCTGTGTGTGTCTCTGTGTGTCTCTGTGTTTGTCTGTTTGTATCTGTGTCTCTGTGTGTCTCTGTGTGTAGCTGTGTGTCTCTGTGTGTCTCTGTGTGTCTCTGTGTGTCTCTGTGTGTGTCTCTGTGTGTGTCTCTGTGTGTCTCTGTGTGTGTCTCTGTGTGTCTCTGTGTGTCTCTGTGTGTGTCTCTGTGTGTCTCTGTGTGTCTCTGTGTTTGTTTCTGTGTGTGTCTCTGTGTGTCTCAGTGTGTGTCTCTGTGTGTCTCTGTGTGTGTCTGTGTCTCTGTGTGTGTCTCTGTGTGTGTCTCTGTGTGTCTCTGTGTGTGTCTCTGTGTGTCTTTGTGTGTCTCTGTGTGTCTGTGTGTCTCTGTGTGTGTCTCTGTGTGTCTCTGTGTGTGTCTCTGTGTGTCTCTGCGTGTGTCTGTGTCTCTGTGTGTGTCTCTGTGTGTGTCTCTGTGTGTCTCTGTGTGTGTCTCTGTGTGTCTTTGTGTGTCTCTGTGTGTCTGTGTGTCTCTGTGTGTGTCTCTGTGTGTCTCTGTGTGTGTCTCTGTGTGTGTCTCTGTGTGTCTCTGTGTGTGTCTCTGTGTGTCTCTGTCTGTGTCTCTGTGTGTCTCTGTGTGTCTCTGTGTGTGTCTCTGTGTGTTTGTGTGTGTCTCTGTGTGTGTCTCTGTGCGTGTCTCTGTATGTTTCTCTGTGTGTCTCTGTGTGTGTCTCTGTGTGTTTCTGTGTGTGTCTCTGTGTGTGTCTCTGTGTGTGTCTCTGTATGTCTCTGTGTGTGTCTGTTTGTATCTGTGTGTTTGTGTGTCTCTGTGTGTCTCTGTATGTGTCTCTGTGTGTCTCTGTGTGTGTCTCTGTGTTTGTCTGTTTGTATCTGTGTGTTTGTGTGTCTCTGTGTGTCTCTGTATGTGTCTCTGTGTGTCCTCTGTGTGTGTCTCTGTGTTTGTCTGTTTGTATCTGTGTGTTTGTGTGTCTCTGTGTGTCTCTGTGTGTGTCTCTGTGTTTGTCTGTTTGTATCTGTGTCGCTGTGTGTCTCTGTTTGTCTCTCTGTGTCTCTGTGTGTGTCTCTGTGTGTGTCTCTGTGTCTCTGTGTGTCTGTGTGTGTGTCTCAGTGTCTCTGTGTGTCTCTGTGTGTCTCTGTGTGTGTCTCTGTTTGTCTCTCTGTGTGTGTCTCAGTGTCTCTGTGTGTCTGTGTGTCTCTGTGTGTCTCTGTGTGTCTCTGTGTGTGTCTTTGTGTCTCTGTGTGTCTCTGTGTGTCTGTGTGTGTCTGTGTGTCTCTGTGTGTCTCTGTGTGTGTCTTTGTGTCTCTGTGTGTCTCTGTGTGTCTCTGTGTGTCTGTGTGTCTCTGTGTGTCTCTGTGTGTCTCTGTGTGTCTCTGTGTGTCTGTGTGTGTCTCTGTGTCTCTGTGTCTCTCTGTGTGTCTCTGTGTGTGTCTTTGTGTCTCTGTGTGTCTCTGTGTGTCTGTGTGTGTGTGTGTGTCTCTGCGTGTGTGTCTGTGTGTCTGTGTGTGTCTCTGTGTGTCTCTGTGAGTGTCTCTGTGTCTCTGTGTCTCTGTGTCTCTGCGTGTGTCTGTGTCTCTGTGTGTCTCTGTGTGTGTCTCTGTGTGTGTCCTCTGTGTGTCTCTGTGTGTGTCTCTGTGTGTCTTTGTGTGTGTCTCTGTGTGTCTCTGTGTGTCTCTGTGTGTGTCTCTGTGTGTGTCTCTGTGTGTCTCTGTGTGTGTCTCTGTGTGTCTCTGTGTGTCTCTGTGTGTGTCTCTGTGTGTCTCTGTGTGTGTCTCTGTGTGTCTCTGTGTGTGTCTCTGTGTGTCTCTGTGTGTGTGTCTCTCTGTGTGTATGTTTGTATCTGTGTGTTTGTGTGTCTCTGTGACTCTGTGTGTCTCTGTGCTTGTCTGTGTGTGTCTCTGTGTATGTCTGTGTGTCTCTGTGTGTCTCTGTGTGTCTCTGTGTGACTCTGTGTGTCTCTCTGTGTGTCTCTGTGTGTCTCTCTGTGTGTCTCTGTGTGTGTCTCTGTGTGTGTCTCTGTGTGTGTCTGTTTGTATCTGTGTGTCTCTGTGTGTGTCTCTGTGTGTGTCTCTGTGTGTCTCTGTGTGTGTCTCTGTGTGACTCTGTGTGTCTCTGTGTGACTCTGTGTGTCTCTCTGTGCGTCTCTGTGTGTCTCTCTGTGTGTCTCTGTGTGTAGCTGTGTGTCTCTGTGTGTGTCTCTGTGTGTCTCTGTGTGTCTCTGTGTGTAGCTGTGTGTCTCTGTGTGTGTCTCTGTGTGTCTCTGTGTGTCTCTGTGTCTCTGTGTGTCTCTGTGTGTAGCTGTGTGTCTCTGTGTGTAGCTGTGTGTCTCTGTGTGTGTCTCTGTGTGTCTCTGTGTGTAGCTGTGTGTCTCTGTGTGTGTCTCTGTGTGTCTCTGTGTGTCTCTGTGTGTAGCTGTGTGTCTCTGTGTGTCTCTGTGTGTCTCTGTGTGTAGCTGTGTGTCTCTGTGTGTGTCTCTGTGTGTGTCTCTGTGTCTCTGTGTGTCTCTGTGTGTAGCTGTGTGTCTCTGTGTGTGTCTCTGTGTGTCTCTGTGTGTCTCTGTGTGTGTCTCTGTGTGTCTCTGTGTGTGTCTGTGTGTGTCTCTGTGTGTTTCTCTGTGTGTCTCTGTGTTTGTCTGTTTGTATCTGTGTCGCTGTGTGTCTCTGTATGTCTCTGTGTGTCTCTGTGTGTAGCTGTGTGTCTCTGTGTGTGTCTCTGTGTGTCTCTGTGTGTGTCTCTGTGTGTGTCTGTGTGTCTCTGTGTGTAGCTGTGTGTCTCTGTGTGTGTCTCTGTGTGTCTCTGTGTGTCTCTGTGTGTCTCTGTGTCTCTGTGTGTCTCTGTGTGTAGCTGTGTGTCTCTGTGTGTAGCTGTGTGTCTCTGTGTGTGTCTCTGTGTGTCTCTGTGTGTAGCTGTGTGTCTCTGTGTGTGTCTCTGTGTGTCTCTGTGTGTCTCTGTGTGTAGCTGTGTGTCTCTGTGTGTCTCTGTGTTGTCTCTGTGTGTAGCTGTGTCTCTGTGTGTGTCTCTGTGTCTCTGTGTGTCTCTGTGTGTAGCTGTGTGTCTCTGTGTGTGTCTCTGTGTGTCTCTGTGTGTCTCTGTGTGTGTCTCTGTGTGTCTCTGTGTGTGTCTCTGTGTGTCTCTGTGTGTAGCTGTGTGTCTCTGTGTGTGTCTCTGTGTGTCTCTGTGTGTGTCTCTGTGTGTGTCTGTGTGTCTCTGTGTGTGTCTGTTTGTATCTGTGTCGCTGTGTGTCTCTGTATGTCTCTGTGTGTCTCTGTGTGTAGCTGTGTGTCTCTGTGTGTGTCTCTGTGTGTCTCTGTGTGTGTCTCTGTGTGTGTCTGTGTGTCTCTGTGTGTGTCTCTGTGTGTCCTCTGTGTGTCTCTGTGTGTGTCTCTGTGTGTAGCTGTGTGTCTCTGTGTGTCTCTGTGTGTGTCTCTGTGTGTCTCTGTGTGTCCTCTGTGTGTGTCTCTGTGTGTGTCTCTGTGTGTCTCTGTGTTTGTCTGTTTGTATCTGTGTCTCTGTGTGTCTCTGTGTGTAGCTGTGTGTCTCTGTGTGTCTGTGTGTGTGTCTCTGTGTGTCTCTGTGTTTGTTTCTGTGTGTGTCTCTGTGTGTCTCAGTGTGTGTCTCTGTGTGTCTGTGTCTCTGCGTGTGTCTGTGTCTCTGTGTGTGTCTCTGTGTGTGTCTCTGTGTGTCTCTGTGTGTGTCTCTGTGTGTCTTTGTGTGTCTCTGTGTGTCTGTGTGTCTCTGTGTGTGTCTCTGTGTGTCTCTGTGTGTAGCTGTGTGTCTCTGTGTGTCTCTGTGTGTCTCTGTGTGTCTCTGTGTGTCTCTGTGTGTCGCTGTGTGTCTCTGTGTGTGTCTCTGTGTGTCTCTGTGTGTCTCTGTGTGTAGCTGTGTGTCTCTGTGTGTGTCTCTGTGTCTCTGTGTGTCTCTGTGTGTAGCTGTGTGTCTCTGTGTGTGTCTCTGTGTGTCTCTGTGTGTCTCTGTGTGTCTCTGTGTGTGTCTCTGTGTGTCTCTGTGTGTGTCTCTGTGTGTCTCTGTGTGTGTCTCTGTGTGTGTCTCTGTGTTTGTCTGTTTGTATCTGTGTCGCTGTGTGTCTCTGTATGTCTCTGTGTGTCTCTGTGTGTAGCTGTGTGTCTCTGTGTGTGTCTCTGTGTGTCTCTGTGTGTCTCTGTGTGTGTCTCTGTGTGTGTCTGTGTGTGTCTCTGTGTGTCTCTGTGTGTGTCTCTGTGTGTCTCTGTGTGTGTCTCTGTGTGTCTCTGTGTGTGTCTCTGTGTGTGTCTCTGTGTGTCTCTGTGTGTCTCTGTGTGTCTCTGTGTGTGTCTCTGTGTGTCTCTGTGTGTGTCTCTGTGTGTCTCTGTGTGTGTCTCTGTGTGTGTCTCTGTGTGTCTCTGTGTTTGTCTGTTTGTATCTGTGTCTCTGTGTGTCTCTGTGTGTAGCTGTGTGTCTCTGTGTGTCTCTGTGTGTCTCTGTGTGTGTCTCTGTGTGTGTCTCTGTGTGTCTCTGTGTGTGTCTCTGTGTGTCTTCTGTGTGTCTCTGTGTGTCTCTGTGTGTGTCTCTGTGTGTCTCTGTGTGTCTCTGTGTTTGTTTCTGTGTGTGTCTCTGTGTGTCTCAGTGTGTGTCTCTGTGTGTCTCTGTGTGTGTCTGTGTCTCTGTGTGTGTCTCTGTGTGTGTCTCTGTGTGTCTCTGTGTGTGTCTCTGTGTGTCTTTGTGTGTCTCTGTGTGTCTGTGTGTCTCTGTGTGTGTCTCTGTGTGTCTCTGTGTGTGTCTCTGTGTGTCTCTGCGTGTGTCTGTGTCTCTGTGTGTGTCTCTGTGTGTGTCTCTGTGTGTCTCTGTGTGTGTCTCTGTGTGTCTTTGTGTGTCTCTGTGTGTCTGTGTGTCTCTGTGTGTGTCTCTGTGTGTCTCTGTGTGTGTCTCTGTGTGTGTCTCTGTGTGTCTCTGTGTGTGTCTCTGTGTGTCTCTGTGTGTCTCTGTCTGTGTCTCTGTGTGTCTCTGTGTGTCTCTGTGTGTGTCTCTGTGTGTTTGTGTGTGTCTCTGTGTGTGTCTCTGTGCGTGTCTCTGTATGTTTCTCTGTGTGTCTCTGTGTGTGTCTCTGTGTGTTTCTGTGTGTGTCTCTGTGTGTGTCTCTGTGTGTGTCTCTGTATGTCTCTGTGTGTGTCTGTTTGTATCTGTGTGTTTGTGTGTCTCTGTGTGTCTCTGTATGTGTCTCTGTGTGTCTCTGTGTGTGTCTCTGTGTTTGTCTGTTTGTATCTGTGTGTTTGTGTGTCTCTGTGTGTCTCTGTATGTGTCTCTGTGTGTCTCTGTGTGTGTCTCTGTGTTTGTCTGTTTGTATCTGTGTGTTTGTGTGTCTCTGTGTGTCTCTGTGTGTGTCTCTGTGTTTGTCTGTTTGTATCTGTGTCGCTGTGTGTCTCTGTTTGTCTCTCTGTGTCTCTGTGTGTGTCTCTGTGTGTGTCTCTGTGTCTCTGTGTGTCTGTGTGTGTGTCTCAGTGTCTCTGTGTGTCTCTGTGTGTCTCTGTGTGTGTCTCTGTTTGTCTCTCTGTGTGTGTCTCAGTGTCTCTGTGTGTCTGTGTGTCTCTGTGTGTCTCTGTGTGTCTCTGTGTGTGGTCTTTGTGTCTCTGTGTGTCTCTGTGTGTCTGTGTGTGTCTGTGTGTCTCTGTGTGTCTCTGTGTGTGTCTTTGTGTCTCTGTGTGTCTCTGTGTGTCTCTGTGTGTCTGTGTGTCTCTGTGTGTCTCTGTGTGTCTCTGTGTGTCTGTGTGTGTCTCTGTGTCTCTGTGTCTCTCTGTGTGTCTCTGTGTGTCTGTGTGTGTCTGTGTGTCTCTGTGTGTCTCTGTGTGTGTCTTTGTGTCTCTGTGTGTCTCTGTGTGTCTCTGTGTGTCTGTGTGTCTCTGTGTGTCTCTGTGTGTCTCTGTGTGTCTCTGTGTGTCTGTGTGTGTCTCTGTGTCTCTGTGTCTCTCTGTGTGTCTCTGTGTGTGTCTTTGTGTCTCTGTGTGTCTCTGTGTGTCTGTGTGTGTGTGTGTCTCTGCGTGTGTGTTCTGTGTGTCTGTGTGTGTCTCTGTGTGTCTCTGTGAGTGTCTCTGTGTCTCTGTGTCTCTGTGTCTCTGCGTGTGTCTGTGTCTCTGTGTGTCTCTGTGTGTGTCTCTGTGTGTGTCTCTGTGTGTCTCTGTGTGTGTCTCTGTGTGTCTTTGTGTGTGTCTCTGTGTGTCTCTGTGTGTCTCTGTGTGTGTCTCTGTGTGTGTCTCTGTGTGTCTCTGTGTGTGTCTCTGTGTGTCTCTGTGTGTCTCTGTGTGTGTCTCTGTGTGTGTCTCTGTGTGTCTCTGTGTGTGTCTCTGTGTGTCTCTGTGTGTGTCTCTGTGTGTCTCTGTGTGTGTCTCTCTGTGTGTATGTTTGTATCTGTGTGTTTGTGTGTCTCTGTGACTCTGTGTGTCTCTGTGCTTGTCTGTGTGTGTCTCTGTGTATGTCTGTGTGTCTCTGTGTGTCTCTGTGTGTCTCTGTGTGTCTCTCTGTGTGTCTCTGTGTGTCTCTCTGTGTGTCTCTGTGTGTTGTCTCTGTGTGTGTCTCTGTGTGTGTCTGTTTGTATCTGTGTGTCTCTGTGTGTGTCTCTGTGTGTGTCTCTGTGTGTCTCTGTGTGTGTCTCTGTGTGACTCTGTGTGTCTCTGTGTGACTCTGTGTGTCTCTCTGTGTGTCTCTGTGTGTCTCTCTGTGTGTCTCTGTGTGTGTCTCTGTGTGTGTCTCTGTGTGTGTCTGTTAGTATCTGTGTGTCTCTGTGTGTGTCTCTGTGTGTGTCTCTGTGTGTCTCTGTGTGTCTCTCTGTGTCTCTCTGTGTGTCTCTGTGTGTCTCTGTGTGTGTCTCTGTGTGTCTTTGTGTGTGTCTCTGTGTGTCTTTGTGTCTGTCTGTTTGTATATGTGTGTTTGTGTGTCTCTGTGTGTCTCTGTGTGTCTCTGTGTGTGTCTCTGTGTGTGTGTGTCTCTGTGTGTGTTTGTCTCTGTGTGTCTGTGTCTCTGTGTGTGTCTCTGTGTGTGTGTCTCTGTGTGTGTGTGTCTCAGTGTGTCTGTGTCTCTGTGTGTGTCTCTGTGTGTCTGTGTCTCTGTGTGTCTCTGTGTGTGTCTCTGTGTGTGTCTCTGTGTGTCTCTGTGTGTGTCTGTGTGTGTCTCTGTGTGTGTCTCTGTGTGTCTGTGTCTCTGTGTGTCTCTGTGTGTGTCTCTGTGTGTGTCTCTGTGTGTCTCTGTGTGTGTCTGTGTGTGTCTCTGTGTGTGTGTCTCTGTGTGTGTGTGTCTCAGTGTGTCTCTGTGTGTGTCTCTGTGTGTCTCTGTGTGTCTGTGTCTCTGTGTGTCTCTGTGTGTGTCTCTCTGTGTGTCTCTGTGTGTCTCTGTGTGTCTCTGTGTGTGTCTCTGTGTGTCTCTGTTTGTCTGTGTGTCTCTGTGTGTGTCTGTGTGTATCTGTGTGTGTGTGTGTCTCTGTGTATCTGTGTGTGTCTCTGTGTGACTCTGTGTATCTCTGTGTGTGTCTGTGTGCGTCTCTGTGTGTGTCTGTGTGTCTTCTGTGTGTCTCTGTGTGTCTCTGTATGTCTCTTTGTGTCGCTGTGTGTCTCTGTGTGTCTCTGTGTATCTCTGTGTGTGTCTGTGTGCGTCTCTGTGTGTGTCTGTGTGTCTCTGTGTGTCTCTGTGTGTCTCTGCGTGTGTCTGTGTGTATCTGTGTCTCTGTGTTTCTCTGTGTGTCTCTGTATGTCTCTGTTTGTGTCTCTGTGTGTTGTCTCTGTATGTCTCTGTGTGTGTCTCACACAGTATTAGCACGTTACAGAGTAGTATTAGTACTTTACTGTAACACAGTATTAGTACGTTACAGAGTAGTATTAGTACTTTACTGTAACACAGTATTAGTACGTTACAGAGTAGTATTAGTACTTTACTGTAACACAGTATTAGTACGTTACAGAGTACTATTAGTACTTTACTGTAACACAGTATTAGTACGTTACAGAGTAGTATTAGTACTTTACTGTAACACAGTATTAGTACGTTACAGAGTAGTATTAGTACTTTACTGTTACACAGTATTAGTACGTTACAGAGTAGTATTAGTACTTTACTGTTACACAGTATTAGTACGTTACAGAGTACTATTAGTACTTTACTGTAACACAGTATTAGTACGTTACAGAGTAGTATTAGTACTTTACAGAGTAGTATTCATACTTTACTGAAACACAGTATTAGTATGTTACTCCTGCATTAGCTGCTCTGCACTGGCTCCCGGTATAATACAGAATAGAATTTAAAATCCTTCTCCTGACTTACAAATCAATTAAAGGTCAGGCTCCAGCATATCTTAAAGATCTCATAGTTATAAACCAACTAGAGCATTACGCTCCCAGACTGCAGGGTTACTTGTGGTTCCTAGAGTCTCTAAGAGTACAATGGGAGCCAGAGCCTTCAGCTATCAAGCTCCTCTCCAGTGGAACCAGCTTCCAGTTTGTGTTCGGGAGGCAGACACACTCTCCACATTTAAGAGCAGGCTAAAGACTTTCCTTTTTGATAAAGCTTATAGTTAGGGCTGGCTCAGGTTTGCCCTGGATCAGCCCCTAGTTATGCTGCTATAGGCTTAGACTGCCGGGGGACACCTCCCTGCTCTCCTCCTTCTCTTCCTCTCTCCTCCCCTCCCTCTCTTCTTCTCCCTCTCTATCTGTATGCATTTATGTAAATGTATGTTACTAACTCATCATCCGGGGTATCATCCCCGGAGTGTCTGTCTCTCATGTGGCAGGTTGCCACTGATAAAGTTTACGTCAGGATCATGAATCGTGACAGCGCCTGCTGACCTGGTCCTGCTGGACACCGGGAAGCCTTATTGACATTTTCCTGGATTCATCCAAACTTTCTATTTCTTTTTTTTCCAACACAACATAATTTCTGTCAAATGTTGTATTTGTACTATGTTGTTTATCCTGTACACACGACATCTATTGCACCTCTGTCCGTCCTGGGAGAGGGATCCCTCCTCAGTCTCTCCCTGAGGTTCTAAGGACAGAGGGTCTAAGGACAGAGGATGTCGTAACCTGTACAGTCTGTAAAGCACACTGAGACAAATGTATAATTTGTGATATTGGGCTATACAAATAAATTTGATTTGATTTGATTTACAGAGTAGTATTAGTACTTTACAGAGTAGTATTCGTACTTTACTGTAACACAGTATTAGTACGTTACAGAGTAGTATTAGTACTTTACTGTAACACAGTATTAGTACGTTACAGAGTAGTATTAGTACTTTACTGTTACACAGTATTAGTACGTTACAGAGTAGTATTAGTACTTTACTGTAACACAGTATTAGTACGTTACAGAGTAGTATTAGTACTTTACTGTAACACAGTATTAGTATGTTACAGAGTAGTATTAGTATGTTAAAGAGTAGTATTAGTACTTTACAGATTAGTATTAGTACTTTACTGTAACACATTATTAGTATGTTACAGAGTAGTAATAGTATTTTACAGAGTAGTATTAGTACTTTACTGTAACACAGTATTAGTATGTTACAGAGTAGTATTAGTATTTTACAGATTAGTATTAGTACTTTACTGTAACACAGTATTCGTATTTTACAGAGTAGTATTAGTACTTTACAGAGTAGTATTAGTATATTACAGAGTAGTATTAGTACTTTACAGAGTAGTATTAGTACTTTACTGTAACACAGTATTCATATTTTACAGAGTAGTATTAGTACTTTACAGAGTAGTATTAGTACTTTACTGTAACACAGTATTCGTATTTTACAGAGTAGTAATAGTATTTTACAGAGTAGTATTAGTCCTTTACTGTAACACAGTATTAGTACTTTACAGAGTAGTATTAGTATTTTACAGAGTAGTATTAGTACTTTACAGAGTAGTATTAGTCCTTTACTGTAACACAGTATTCGTATTTTACAGAGTAGTAATAGTATTTTACAGAGTAGTATTAGTCCTTTACTGTAACACAGTATTAGTACTTTACAGAGTAGTATTAGTATTTTACAGAGTAGTATTAGTACTTTACAGAGTAGTATTAGTCCTTTACTGTAACACAGTATTAGTATGTTACAGAGTAGTATTAGTATGTAGTATTAGTATGTTACAGAGTAGTATTAGTATGTTACGGAGAAGTATTAGTACTTTACTGCAGTAAAGTACTAATACTTCCTCCTGGTTGTGGAAAACGTTATAAATAATGAATAAACTTCTGTTCGTTTTTAAAAGTGTCTTTTTATTTGACAGCTTCTGAAGATGAATCCTGATCATTAATATTCTAATCTCATCTTCAAACATCAGTATAAATATAAACAGCGAACACACTGACACATACATACACTCAGGACACACACACTCACACTCACACACACACTCACACTCACACACACACTCAGACACACACACACTCACACATACACACACTCACACATACACACACTCAGACACACACACACTCACACATACACACACTCAGACACACACACACTCAGACACACACACACACACTCACACATACACACACTCAGACACACACACCCCCACACACACACACACACACTCACACACACACTCAGACACACACACACACACACACCCCCACACACACATAGACACACTCACTCACACACACACACTCAGACACACACACACTCAGACACACACTCACACACTCATACACTCACACACACACACACACTCATACACTCACACACACACACTCTCACACTCACACACACTCACACACTCATACACTCACACACACACACACACACTCACACTCACACACACTCACACACACACGGAGTCACTCTTCAGTGCCGTGCTAAACAACAAGTCCTCCATGTGTGTGTTTGAATTTATTCTTGGAGTGCACGCTCAATTACTCATTATCCCTGCTGTAATGTACACCAGTGTGTGTGTGTGTGTGTGTGTGTGTGTGTGTGTGTGTGTGTGTGTGTGTGTGTGTTACACCCATAAGGCTGATTTATAGATGCACGTAGAGACATCAGCAGAAAACCAACACTTCTTGTGTTTGTAATTTATATTCTGCGTGACGATAACTTGTTGTTGTTTTAAAGCTGTTTTATTTCCATTAATGTGTCAGAAAGGTGAATAACTCCACACACACACACACACACACACACACACACACGCACACACAAGAAAGACATTTAAAATCTGCTCACTTTCAGGTTATTTAAATCACTTTTATTTCCATTAATGTGTCAGAAAGGTGATTACAGAAACGTGAATATATCCACAATATTAAAATGTGTTTATTTCAGTGATTAAAACCTCTTTCTGTATTTCTAACCTTCAGTCAAGATGTCTGATTATTTCAAAGCTGTTTTATTTGATTATACAAACATTAAAACTTCATAATGAGATCATTGAGTTCAGCCTGAACTAAAAACGTCTCTGTCTCCGATGGAAAGCTGCTCGCCTCATTAATCAGCTCCGCTCGTGGTCGAGAGCCAAAAGTCATTTCTGTATTTATTCAGAGTGACGTGCGGCGCTGCACAGTAGGCCGCCGCGCTGTTGTCGTATTATCCACCTGTCAGAGCCAGTTAGCCTCCAGAGCTGCAGACACACAGAGCCCAGTGTGTGTGTGTGTGTGTGTGTGTGTGTGTGTGTGTGTTGGAGAGCTGAAGGTCAAGCTGCAGGAGAAACGTGTTATTTAATGCAGAAACATTATTATTGTGAGCTTCTGTGGAGGCAGGAAGGCTTTTACTCTGAAAGGGTGATTTTGCAGATGAAAGTGCAGCAGAGCACAGTCGTAATTACACTTTCAGAAACCAGCCGCCTGCAGAAGTACAAAGAAGCTGTAATTCACTTCCTGAAACTCAGCACACAGCGGATCTGAGGAACAGACGCCACATGGACGAAAGCTGCCAATACCATAAATACGTCTGAGTAAAGTGTAGAAATAAAAGCCTCACATATCAAATGATGTGCAGGTTGATTTGAAAATAAATAAATATGTATTTATTTATTTATTCGACAAAATACTTTTTGTTTTCATTTATTTTCATATCTAATTATTTCCCCGATTTCTTTCTGTTCAATTATTTCGTTATTAATTAATTTTCTCTTTTTATTTATTTTTTAAATCTTCTCAAATGTAGTCATTTCCCTATTTATGTCTTTATTTTTTTTATATACCCCAATTTATTTCTCTTTTATAAAATTCCCTATTTATTTATTTCATTATATCTCTTTAATTATGTTTGACTTATTTTGGTTTTCTGTTCCACTTCTATATGTCTTCATATATAAATGTGTTCCTTCATGTTCCTCCTCTTCGGTGGCCGGTTTGTGTGTGAGCACCATGTGTGTGAGCACCATGTGTGTGAGCACCATGTGTGTGAGCACCATGTGTGTGAGCACCATGTGTGTTTACATGTTGGTAATTACGTGACGTTAATTGTCCGCAGT